>NW_020799107.1:26518171-26555646 GCF_003259725.1 Athene cunicularia | reverse complement strand
GAATAACAATATAATATTATGTATGAATGCAGCACATGACATTGAAGCATTTCAGTATGCAAGACAAAGAATAATCCTTTTTTAATCACAGTTTTACCATAACAACCAGACAGGTCCAGAGATATTCAGTGATTCCCCCACACTGTTTCAATGAAGAAAGCCAATGTCAGTCAGAAAATATATCAAGCTCTTCTGATAGCTAACTCTATGCCCAGACCACAAAGCCACGAACTCTTGTAGTTTTATCACGTGTGACTTCATACGAATTTTAATTCTCTATCGGGGCAGAGCGGGACGGCGGGTGGCCCCGCCCCCTCGTCGGCCGGGTGTGGGGCCATGGCGAGGCCGGGGGCTGCGCGGTCCGGCAAGGTGCGTGCGGGCGGGGGGCGGCGGGAGCCTCTTTGTCTGCAGTCGGGTCTCAGCCCTCTCCTTAGGCGCCTCGATAGAGCCCTGATTTGCGCGGGGAGGGCTGACGGGGTGTCCCCGCCGAGTACGGAGCTGGGCGATCGGCGTAGCGACTCCCGATGGGGTCGGGCCTTCCGGCACTGGGCGCCTTTGCTTTCCTGGGCTGCGCCCAGCAGCGCTTCCTCAGGGCTCAGCGGGTTTAAGTGTGTCGGTAAGGGGCACCGCAGCGAGCTTTCCCTTCAGGGCTCTTCCTTCTTGGTGTATCTGTAGTTTGAGCAGCGACTGTAGTTTATTCTTAAAATCGCCAGTTCAGGTGTGTATTTATAGAGCTTGCTTTCAGTCTGGAACGTATGTTTCTATGTCAGCCCTTGGCCATGTCATTAAGTGATTTACTGTATCTGTAGAATGCTGCAGAAATTAATGAAGCCTCATGCTGTACAGGCACCTTTTGTGAAATTTAAAGTACTAGATCCTAATGGTAGCGGTGAGCCCCCTCCTGTTCTGAGAGCTGTAAATTACCTTTACCTGATCTGTCTCAGCAGTTCTTGGAATTAGTGGGCAATGGTAATGTTTAATTATGTTGTGAAAGTACTTCATGAAGATCAAAGTATATTTCTGTAATCAGCAGGCACTGTCTTCTGGAAGGCTAACAGGAGCATCTAAATTAACAAATGGAAGAAAACAGTAAGACCTTAATCATTCATACTATCTAAGAGTGAGTGTACACGTGAGCATTTGGGAACCTTATACTTGTCATACTCACAAGTAGCCCAGAATTCTTTGTATATATCAGAAAACGTTTTTAGCTGAAAGGCAATGCAGCCAGATTCTAAGCAACTCATGAGTATACAGACACAAACTCCATAGAAATTTTGCCTGTAGAAAATACAGGATTGACTCTACATGTTTTCACAGAATCACAGAATTGTCTAGGTTGGAAAAGACCTTGAAGATCATCCAGTCCAACCATCAACCCAACATTAACAGTTCTCAACTCCGCCATATCCCTCAGTGCTATGTTGACCCTACTCTTAAACCCTTCCAGGGATGGGGACTCCACCACCTCCCTCGGCAGCCCATTCCAATGCTTAACAACCCATTCTGTAAAGAAAATGAAATTTTATTTATAGAAGGTTGGATTTGTAGTTACTAGCCGTACATAAGACTGTTGAGTAAAGACTGAATTCTTTGACATAATCTGTTAATATCTGCTAAACATGTTTGTTGCAGCAGTGCAGTTTTCAGCAGAGAAGGGTAGTTTGTTTCTTGATAAAATTAATTATTTTCTATTATTGAATAAAATGGAATTTTATACTTTGCTGCATATTAAGGAGCTAGTATAAACAGTGAATTTGACTTTCAGGTTTGGCTTAAGAAAAGGATGCCATTCTGATGTGGAGTCTGGATACTCTCTTTATTCCACTGACTCTGACGATCAGGTAATCAAATAACTTTTTCATACAGTCATCTCTGTTATCAAAAGAGAAGGAAAACTGGAATACTTTGAATGATGGAAGAAAGCCAGTTTAATTTAGGTAATACTGCATCTGGACTAGAAATAGCTCCTGCAAAACTAGCAAGAGTGTCTACTGCATTTTGCTGGTACATGCAAGCTGACTGTGTGCAGTGAATTTGGTTCTGACAAATCTTATTGATGATATATTCTACGAACACAGATAGGCTGTTTCTGGACTAGAGCTGGCCCTGGCAGAAGTAGATTTTGTTCAAAAAAAAAAAAGTGGAATCAGTGCTGCAGTGCTTTTTTCTGTGTAGTGCTGAGTCAGTTATCTCCTAAACAGAAAGGGAAATAAGAATAAAACCCACACATATGCAATTACCAAAACAAAATCCATCAATGGATACATGTGCGAGAAGACAATTGAGTTTTTTTTTTTCAAGATGTGTGTGTTTCCAAACTTTCATATAATTGCAAAGTAATGCATGGAACAAGACATGTTTTTGCTGGATATCGGTGGTTGTTCTTCAAGTGACAGAGTGGGGAACAGTCACTTCTAAAACAGTGTCTTGGCTTGCTGAAAGAGAACAGTGATACTCATTTTCTGACTGCAGTATTCTTTGTCCAGGTTGATGCTATTCATAATGGACTTGACCGTTGTGCAGCTTTACTGAAGAATATTTTACAAAATGAGGCTTCAGGTTGTATCTATTGAAAATTTAAATTATGTTTTTAATCTTTGTAAGACTGTTTTGATTTGGTTTTGTTGACTAATTTTTCTTTTGACTAATACTAGGGAGGGATACTATCCATAAACAACCTGGGAAAACAACTTCAGTTAAAATTAATTCAAAGCCCTTGCTAACCAAAGGAAATATTTCAAAGAAGAAAGGATTGAAAAAAACCACTACTCATGCCCACATCCGAAAAGAAATTGGTAAGCAGACTTTCTTGGGCTTGCTTTTTCTCAAACAACATTGAGAGACTCCTCAGAGATATAACAAGGCCTCAAATAATTGTTGTCATTTGTTACAGGTTGATCCAGGGCTAGATCTACAAAAGGATGTAGACATTACTCATTGCCTTTCAGAAAGCGCAAATGTTTATTAAACAGTTACTAAAATTCACAAATGTTTGAGCTTCATGTACAAGAAGGTTGAGTGCATTTACAAATACCAACATTGTCAGGTTTAGCTGATACGAAACATGGAGCAGAATGGTAATACCCATGCCCCATTTCTCTTGGAGAGTGAACCATTACAATGCCTGGTCTGTGTTTGGGATACGCAGCTATAAACTGTCTTGGAGTTAGATGTGCAGCCAGGATGAGATCTCAAAGATCAGTTTCTGAAGCAAGAAAGTGTTGCAATAAATCATAAGAACTCAAATGGTTTAGTGGCCAGAACACTTGAATGGAAAGGTAGATGGAGTGCTGTAGGCTGAGTTGCTTTCAGTTGAAGTATTTTTATTAGTGTTTCTCTGTCTCTCCACCCCATTATTTTGTGTGATTTCTAATCCAGTAGACGGGTAGTCTGTAGACTAGGTGTGGAGCAGAACGTCTCTTCTGTGAATTTTAGAAGGTGGGCACATAGCTGATATCTTTCCAGCACTGTAAAAAATATGGCATCTTAATTATACCCAACATAAGAAAATTAAGTTTGGAGAGTGCTTTGGTATTGGTTATTCCAAATGGTTTAAAAGCTTAGGAAGCAGCTAAGCAGAGATTTTAAGAATTGCATTTAGAACTGGCCTTCTGTAGGATTAAATCTCTGTGCTTCCTTCAGGGACAGCTGTCTGTCCAGCTGGGCTAGGTTTCTCTGTCTGAAGGAAAAATAATGGCTTAAATTTGCTGTGAGTAAAAATCTGACTAGAATTTTAGGCTGTAGGTTCTTTTGGTTTTCTTTTTCAAAGAAACCTGCCAGAGTCTGTCTGCCTGACAACACAGTGGGCTTGTGTAGATTGAGAGGACAGACAACTTCAGCTGGGTTTTTTGTTCTTTCTCTGTAGTGCCAATATCAAACAGAAAACTTGCCTCGTCTGCCACACCTTCTAGTGAGAAAGAACTTCTCAGTTCAGCACAGAATCAGATGGTTCAACCAATTCATGTGCCTTGCAGTCAACACTCTCCTGTGATGCATCAGAAACTGTGCGAACATGTGCAAACTCAGATGTCTCTCATAACTGGCCAACCACCACAGAACAGTAATGAAATTCCTACTGCAACCTCTTTTCCTACATCAGATCACGGTTAGTGGAACAATTAATTTACAGCCTGCTATTTTGCTGTATGAGTTTTGCCCCAGATTGCCCTGATCTATAAGTGTTTTCTTTTAGGGTGTCAAAATGTTACAGCTTGTAATTATCGATTACCTACCTCCATAGCAGCTCTGTCCCTGCAGCATTCAGCTAATCCCTTATCTACTCAGTCAGTAAGTAAAAATTTGATCCTGACTATTATTAAACATTTTAAATTAGCACTGTCTATTTATTTATACATTTGCTTAAGTGTGTGGGTTTTCTTGGGTTTATGTAATAGTTTTCCCTAAAGAAAAACAAAGCATATTTCAACCTACAGTGATGAACAGAATAAATAATGAGAGTAAATACTACTATTTAAAATACATTTTATATACATGCCAAAAAATGAAATTGGAAGGCATTTCAACTGGCTGCTTGTTTCCACATTGGGAATTTTGTAATGGACAGCAAACATGGAAGGTGCAGGAAATAGTTCATTACTGTTAATTGTTACATTCACAGTAATGCGTATAAGGATCATTAACCAACTCCTGATAAAAGAAATATCTCGTGTAGCTTTCCCCTGCCAGTGATCAAGTCGATAATTTCTTCAGACACTGTGTATTATATTAGAGCCACATTTTAAAATACTTGTGTATTTCAGGGTATAGAATAGAACTAATGGAGAGTACCAACTGCCACCTTGGGAAATGTGGTAAAGGGCTTGCACCTTGAAACTGTAAGACTGTAGACTTAACTTCCATCTGCAGGCAGTCCAGGTATAGCTAGTGCTGTCCTTGACTTTTAAGAAATTCATCTACTTAAAATATTGAAAGGAAATAGTGTTGTCTTTTTATTTTTGTTCTTCCCTGTTCTGGTTTGATTCAAGAAATGAGTGCTCATAAAGCAAAAAAAAAACAAAACACTGCTGAGGTTTTTTTCTTTACAGAACAACTGAAAATGTTGCCAATAACATTTAAGATAAAGGTGATCTTTTAATTACTCCTTAATATACTGGAAGATTATGCAATTAGTGAGCTGTAGTTGCTTGTATAATTTGCAAAGAGTAATCAAGACTACATCAAGGTGGGTTGTTGGGGGTTTTTTAATTTTATTTTTTTTTAATCATGTTAATGTTTTGTTTAATATGAATATTCTTTATGCAGGATGTTCCTGTAGAGAGGGGGAATGAATGTGTGCCAGAGTTGGGAGCACCTGTGGTGTGCCCGGTAGTTTCTGCTGCGCCTACTACTGCTGTGCAAATACAGTCTGCCACTGCTCTTCCTAGTGTAGCATCAGGTGCATCAAATAGCTCTGCACTGCCTACATTCATCCCATCATCTGGCAGAGAGATGACCCCAAACCATGAGCAACAGATAAAAGAAGCAGATCTGATAAGATGTATACAAGCTCACCTGGCCCTGTTACAATCACATGAAATGATGAATGGCAGGACTGAACAGAAGTGCCATCATCATTTTCCAGCAAATCATAATGTTTCAAGTAATGAGGGGGATAGTTCTGAAGAACACAGTGAGGACAGGGTCAGTGAAGAAGACGAATTGAAGGTACTTGACATAGCCCCAGTGAGAGATACAAGCTGTAAGACAAGTTTTGTGAAGAAAGTTCTAAATTCTAGAAAAGAAAGTCCAGATGAAACAGCCCATAAAGTTAAGACTGTAAAATATCTTCTAGGAGAGCTCAGAGCACTGATAACAGATCAAGGTGAGGACATTTTCATCCTGCAGTAGAGTGATTACATACAAATAACAAGAGCTGTGTTAAATGAGTGAGCACTTAAGTTTCTAGAAGTTGTATGTCTCAGATGATATGTGACACCATAGAGTGTTTTCCTACAACTGTAATAGCTTCATGTTTCACTGGATAAGTATTAAATTATTTTTTGGAGTATTTTAATGTTATCATGACAGCTAGGGTAAAGATTGTTCTCATTTGTTTTCCTCTGAGAAAAAGAGAGCAGTGTAGACAGATTGAAACAACAATCCCACCAAGGCTGGTCAGAGAGATGGTGGGTTATGATTTCTCAAGAACCTAAAGCATAGATTTCATAGTCAAGTTTAAAAAATTTAAATAAATATAGTTAAAATAAAGCTGAGGGGGTTTTTTTGAAAAAAAAGCAGATACTATTATATCACTTTATAGATTCTTAATTGCATATAAAATATTACTGTCATATTACAGGTTTATATGTTTATGCAGTCTTTTTTTCCCTCATCTCTTGCAGATGATTCAGAAATGTTAAGGTTGATGAGTGAAATAGAAGACTGCATATCATTGTTCCCAGCTGTAGTGGGAAGTACGAATATACAAGCTGAAATAGCACTGGCTTTACAGCCTCTCAGAAGTGAAAATGCCCAGCTGCGTAGGTTAGTAACTTGTCAGTGATTTTTTATTTACTGCAGATGCACCTAAAGCATCTTTAACTGGTCTGTCTTAAACTGTATGTTTTATCATTGTTATGGTGTACAGCCCTTTCATTCTTGTCTGTGCAGTATTTATATACTAGTGTGTTGGTAAGGCTAAATAGTGTAAATAATTAACTCATAACAAGACTTCAGTTAATACTGACGTTTTAGTTAGCATCATGATTGGGCCTTTGCCTAGGTGGCATCAATATATTGTTCTCTCTGAAACCTGCAGTATCAAGATAGTTAGCCTGCTTTTTGTAGAATATTCTCAAATGCAAAAATGTCTGTCATTTTGAGGGAGCTCTCATATACATAACTGGGTAGCTCTTCAGAACAGAGGGAAAGATATTTTGTGTTGAAATATAGGAATGTAAGAAAAATGCATTATTAAAACTTTTTTATGTTTCTGAAACTTCTGTAACATTTAATTCTCAGTAGCAACTTCTTACCAATCTAATGTAAAATGCAGTGCTTTTGAACATATTCTGAACTTTCTGAATTTGTGGTTTTTTACAATTCATATTTAGAAGACTAAGAATATTAAACCAGCAACTTGGAGAACGAGAAAGAAGCGAGAAGACATCTGGACAGAGCTGCAACTATGAAAGTAAAGTACTAATAGAGAATGATGCCTGTTAGGCATTTTTGTTAAAGCTTTGTTTAAATAGATACAGATATATACAGCTACAGATATATAAATTAAAAATAGCAGTATTTATCGTGCCCTTTAGTGGCAGTTAAACTAAGAGCTTTGGGTCTAATCATGCAGCTGCATTTGCATGGATTGTTGTGCCTGTTTGGACTCCACATAGTGAGACTCGGGCTCAGCTGCTGAACAGATTTTTTTTTTTTTTTTTTTTTTTTTTTTTTTTTTCTTTTTCTTTATGTGCCTCTTAAAATGAAGATGACATATTAGATAATTAAGAAGAAAGTTTGAGTTTTATCTTGCTGCCTCAAAAAAACACTCTTCTATCTGTAAGCAAAGTTCATATTACCAGGATTATTTAAAAACTTAGTTTGATTTAGAAATTCAAACTGTATCTATCACACAAAACACATTTTTTATGTTTTACTTTTGGTAGTAGTTTCTTTGCAGTCTTTGAATATGATGCTCCAGAGTCATTTGAAAGAATCACTGAAAGGCCTTGAGTCACTGCAGGCTAAAAATGAAGAACTACTTAAAGTAATAGAAAGTCAGAAAGGAGAAAATAAACATCTTGCAAAAGATATTCAAGATAAAGAACAAGAATTGCTTGAAAACAAACAGCATTATGATATTCATTCCACCAAGCTCAAGATCGGTATGTGTTTTGAATTTGTTTATTCTTCATTTAATGTTTTAAAACTTAAATAAATAGCTAAATTCTTCTTGGCATTTTAGAAGTTGAAGAGGCATTAGCAAATGTGAAGAGTCTTCAGTTTAAACTGGAAGCTTCAGAGAAAGAAAATAAGATATTGAGCATAACGTTACGTCAGCGTGATGCAGAAGTTAACAGACTGCGTGAACTAACCAGGTACAATTGGCTAAGCTATTTCTTTGCCTCTTGACATTGCCTTTTTTTTTCTTTTTTTTTTTGCATAGTTTGGATTATTGTAATCTTAATAATTTGGTGGTAGGAGGTCACATAGGCTAAAACTTCTCTTTGTAGTTACTTTTGCTACAATGGTGCTGTAATTTTGTTAAAACAGTTGTCGTGCTTCATGATTAAGTTCTGTTGTTAAACTGCTATCTGCCGTAACTTGTGCAGAGTTTTAACTCTTAACAGCAGCCCTGCAGATAAGGATCTCCATGTGGAGTGCATGGACCTGAAAACCTACTGATACTTCCCTTGAATCTGTGGAATTTGGAAACGAACTCTTAATCTGAATTAATAAGGGATTTTATTTTTCTTTCTTTCTTTACCCTGCTTCACAAATTGGTCTGTTTTGAGAAGATCTGTCTTCAAAACCCACAGCAAGCTCTTCCTGTGGGAATGAGCAGCCCTTTCTTTAATTGTACACCCATTTAAAGTAGATTATATTCAGTTATTAATTATGGTTAAAGGTGGGAGTCTCAGATCACTGAATGAAGGTGGTGTTATTCACAGTTTTTTAGAACTGTTACTGGGAATTTATTTCATTGTGGTCTTTAATGAAATAGGTTGAGTATCGTATATTTTATGATGAATATAGTGGCCATCTGGGAGACTTAAATAGCTTTTTGCACATGCAAAGTAGTGTGTACATAAAATGTGTTTGGACATGATGTGAACAGGAAGTTAAACTCTTGTCTGTCTTGTTTATAGTGGATAGTGATTGCAATGTCAGAATATTTTTAATCAATGCTTCAGATTTTCCAGTAGTTTAGATGTATTACACACTTCTGTGAATACTGTACTGACCACCAGATGGTAGTATAGTGATATTTTACTACATATGTATATGCCACATTTAATTGTAAGCATTTAAGTGTTAATTTCTTTTGATGTACTAAGCAGAAAATGAGAAGAATATTTATTTTACTATATATTTTCTTTAGATGCAATGGGAAGAATAATTCAGAAAGAATTCTCACTGATTTTGATAACTTTCTATAAGCTTTAAAATGGTTTCTTGACATCAATTTATTTAGTTTTTTAGTACTCAAAGCAGGTAAATCGGGAATAATCTCAAGAACTTCATTGGGCTGTTATTTTAGTCACTTTATAGGCACATTGAACTGAGCTGAAGAAAGAAATTCAAGAAACTTGGAACTGGTTCACATTTATACTGTTTTATGACAACATGTAGTGAGAGAATTGTAACTTTGCTGCAGTCTGATAAATCTAATGTTTTGGTGTTATGTAAAAGTTTTTAAAATTACTTTGTTGTGGCTGTTTTAAAATCTGATTAATTGATCTTATCTTAACAGAACCTTGCAGGGCAGTATGGCCAAGCTTCTGTCTGACCTCACAGTAGACAACATTAGACCCAAACCTGAAAATGGTCTCTCGAAGTCTCTTTTGGAAGACCATGAAAAGCACATGCAATCTGATCCATTTCCTGGAGGTACCTCAGTGATGACTTACCTTGAAAAATTAGAAATGGATCATATTTTGACAGATACAGAACTTCAATTCTCAGATAAAAGTGAAGAATTAGAAATACAAAGTATAGCCTATGAAAAGTTTGCTGGTGAAGGAAGTAAAATAAACAGTACATCCTCAGGAGAAGGAACATCAGCTCCCAGAATACTGCTAACCTCACTGAAGGAAGATGCAGAAACAGTTAGTGATTCTGACACTTTACTAGATGACCAAAACAAGTTGGATGAGACTGTTTATATTCCACTGACTGGCAATGCCTCTAAAAAACAGCAGCCAACCTCTGGTGTGCTACCCCAAAGAGGAGGAGTTTGTAAGATGCTTGACTACCACTGTGAGCTCTCAAACTCTTTGCAGCAGAATGGATGTCAGGTATCAAAGGATCCAGCTATTCTGGATAAATTAAGTGCTGGGTACAATGTGAAAAAGACTGTGGAAAAAATATATGAAGTTACAGGGGATAAAGTGAAGCCAGGAGACAAAGTCCAAAAGAGTCCAAAAGGCACTCCAAGTGCAGCTGCAAAAGACTTCATAGATAAACCAGACCAAGCTCAGCCTGGTACATATCCTCGTGTAGTGATGCCATTTCCGAAAGAGATTTCTCAGAAAAAAGGCAGTGAAATAGCTGATTTTAGTCCCATTTCATTTGATGATCTATCAGGGAAGTCTGAGTGGAGTGCATCCTCTTTCTCAACATTTACTTCTCGAGATGAAGAGGACTTTAAGAATAGCTTAGCAGCCTTGGATGCCAACATAGCTAAGTTACAAAAAACTCTGCAAAATAGCATTATGAAACAATAAGTATGAGGAAACAAAACAGGGTGCACTTGTTTGGATTATTTAGGGTTTTCTGAAGTGTATTAGTAAGTATGGTACTGATACAAATATTTGTGTGGTTTTGGTATGAAATTATTTGTTCTTAGCTGTTTAAATTATGGATGGGATTTGTTCTTTGTTAAGCTGTGGCGCTGCTTCTCTTGATGTGTACAACTTGAAATAACTGGTATAAATGCCTTTTTTAATTATGAATTAGGTTTATACTCTTCAATGGCAACATTAATTTTTAGAACAGCACTTGGTAACTGTTTAAGAAACTGGTGTGCTGTTGGCAATGCAGTTTTTCTACTAAATGGTAAAGTACACTTGCGTGCTTTTTCAAAGTAGTAAGAGCAGCAGAGAGATGCGTTGAAGTCTACAGATGTAATAAAGAAAATTTTTATTTCATTATAATTTGACTGTTATAAATTTGGATGCATAGTTATTTTCCTTGGTTGTTACCATGTGTTTCAAGGAACTTATCTCCTTGTTCTGGTTCACCATGAAGGTGTGGAAGCAGTAGTGTCAAGGTTAAAGAAAGAGGTGACCAGGACTTCTTATTCAGGTGCATTGTGCTTAATCCAAACGGGGTTTAATCAAGAAGTGGGAGTTTAACTGGTGAAAGTGGAGCTGCGTTGAACATAAAAAGTGTTCTGCCTTGACTAGGTAGGTCTCTTTGGGTTGTTTTGTGTTTTTCTTGAAGAGGAACTTAGGTGCAGAAGGCTAAATTAAACTTCCTTGTTTACTCATGTTTTTTCTTCCCCAAAGAACAATTGCAAGGTACAATACATGGGCAAGAGGTTCCACAGGTAGAGGCCAGAGAAGAGCTAGCTGCAGAGCAGCTCTGCAAGAATGTTGAGAGTTACAACTGTTAAGTCAGGATCATGCTGTTCCAAAAAACTACGCAGCCATCCTACGGGATTTGCAGTGTATGGTAGAACCTATAAAATACATGGAGTAATCCTTCTTTGCTCATTGCTGGTAAAACTCAATTTTCAATTTTGAGCATTGTATTTGAAAGAAATTAAGTGGAGAGTCCAGATGAGGACAAGAAAGGAACCATCAAATTTATGTTCTTTTCTACAGTTCTGTTTTAGTTCATAGCTTTTACAAATGTTTGATTTTATCTAAAAGAGAATATAAGACCAGTGAATAAACACAGAACAGACTGATGCTGAGAAACAGAAGCAGCAACAGGCTTCAGCTGACACAAAGGAGACAAATTAGGCATCAGTGAAAGCTGGCAAACCAGTACAGTAAGCCAAGCACAAGAATATACAGGGTGAGGCAGTCATGGAAATTCCCCAGTTGTTGAGGTGTCAAACATCTACTGGGCATAAATACAGAGTCTGGACTGAGCCACCCAAATTGGCTCTCACAGGAATGGGAGTGCAGGGAAGAAAGATTCCAATCTGTTGTTCTTGACAGGGCTTTCCAGATCTTAGTGTCAAGAATATGTGTTTTGCAAGTTTTTAAGTGACAGGTGTAGGAAGGTGATGTTATTGCTACCATTCTGTTCCTCTTACACCCTTAGAAGTACTTTGAACACTGCTTTTCATGACTCATGGTTTTTTAGGAAAGATAACAGAAGGACCTGAATTTAAGACTGCTTTTTCTTCAGTACTGCTTTGCTTTTTTTTTTTATTTCTTTTTTCCTAGAAAACATTACTGTGCTTCCTGGTGATGATCTTTTCTTTTATGTTTCCATGTAGGACAAAAGTCTCAAGTTCTACCACTTTGAAGAATTTTATTTTTTCTATGGTTAGTTGCTGAATGAACACATTTTAAAGTTAGGGCACTATCCATACATTGTGCTGAGGAGCAGTTTTGTGATTATTTTAGTTACTGGTAACTGAGCAATAAAAAGGTATGAAGACAACACATACTACAGAAGATGCCAACTGGCACTCCTGCTTCGAAAAAGGAAAGTTAGACTAAATAGTGACTTCAGTGACTTAGAATGCTTTTAAGGCTTGGCCTGGATTTCTTATTACTCTCCACACTACTCATGCTGAGATTCAAAATAAGGTTGATAATATCAAAGTGGGCAGGTTTTAATTAAATATTTACAAGCACTCAGGATAGAAGCAAAGCAAGATTTAAACGATGATTATGTCATGAATTAAAGACAAACTACAATAAATTCTAGTCTTTAAAACTCATGAGAAGACTGAGAAAAGATTTGAAATAATATTCCTTAGTAGACAAACTAATTCAGTTTTCTTCTTGCAGCTAGAGCTTACTCCACTTAAAGAAGGTTATTTGTCCTGGCCAAAGCTAGTTGTACTCTGCATAAAGCAGCTGTGGTGTCAAGATGCCCAAGAAGGTGGTTCTTGCATTGAGAGCATTTATGTTCACCTTTACCTCAGCGAGGGAAGGTGTTACACCATCTTACTTGTGTCCTACTCATCCTTACAAAGTTAGTTCTATCAAAGCACAAGATGACTACTGGAAAAGCTTTTTGGGTTTGTACTGTGTATCCTTCTCTTAGAAGGAGATGAAGCTAAGAAGAAGAAACAGGGCGAAGGAGTTCTTTAATACAGTTCTTTGTTTTGTACTCAGACATGTCAACTGGAGCTATAGCAACGTTCAAGGAAATCTAAAATTTCCCATATTATGGGCATTATGAATGTGCACTGGTGTGGAAGCAAAAGCTAGCAACATCAAATGTGTAAGTCTTTAAAAGGTGGGAAAGGTTTCCAGGGTTCAACTCAAGAGCATTGAGACTGAAGTCAGCATAACTCTAGTGTTCAGATAGACTTGGTAGAAGGCAAATAATTGTATCTCTTACAAACTCATTCTTTTAATGTATTGTATATAGTAAATAATACCTACAGAAAATAAAGGAAGTCCTAGAATCTGCAATCTGCACATTGTAACACACATTTTGACCCCTCAAATTTGTCTCTGAAGTACGTAGCAAGTCTTTCATGGGCTGAGATACATTGCTCTCCACCCTACTTCTAAGAACTTTTCAGCGTGATTCAACTGATTGAGCTACCTGGCTAGAATCCAACACCACAATTTTTTTTCCCCACCAGCCCCAGTCACACTTGCTAAAAACTGTAACTTTGGAAGCAGGACAGAATTACCTGTGTAAAGCCAATGCTGATGCCAACCACTCCAATAAGAGCAATACAATCTTCATCTGACTTCTGGTTTTGGACACATCCCTAAAACGAGGGACAGGCATGATAGGTAGAGGAGTCAAAGTGTATTTGCAACAGAATTCAAGCTCCATTTCTGTTCCAGCTTTATTAAGGATGTTTTAGGATAGCTAAAGATGAGAGGTGATACATTAATAAATAAATTTTAATTAAATTTAAATTAATAAATAAATAAAAGATACAGTAATAAATTGGGCTGCAGTGTCATCTATGCAAGTCATTTTTGTGTTGTACATAAAATTTTGCTGTTGTTTTGAAGGAGAAAAAAAGTATTTAAATTTGGGTAAGTAGTCTCACAAAAGCATGTACCTCATTCAGATCTAAAGGATTGGACAAAGGACAAACAGCTGTGGTGCCTCAGTTTCTGTAGCCAGGAGGTGATGCTTGAATGAACAAGGCTAACAGTAGCATGAACAGCTGTGACATACCAGAGACAGTTCAAGAAACCATCTCCCCCATGTCTGAAGGCCCGTTCTTCCACACCTGCTGTTTTACTGTGGTCATGGAAAAAAACAGCTTAAGATTTTCTTCCACTGTACTGTAAGTAGTTATAAAATATAGCAGATTTTCAGTATTTAAAAAGATTTACAACTGAACCTTATGATGCCAAGTTGAGAACAGCGCAACTAGTTGGGCTGAGGAGTTTTCATCATGGGTAGCTGATCATACAGCCGAACAAGTATTCAGCAGAACTTTCCAGTTTGGCCAGCAAAGCTGGTTTTAGCTTCTGTCCATCACTGTATCAAGCCTCCAAATATATAAGGGATATTTGAAATTTATATATTCAACATGAAATAGTTGTTCTATGTTCAGTAACAGCTGCTGTGAAACATTTCTCCTGTTCCAAGGCTTAACTTACAAGGAGCAGCTCAGCAGTTGCACCTTCAGTGATAGGGAGCCTCCTCTAGATTTTTGTTATAGCCAGAGAGAGAAGATAGAGGAGTTTTCATTTTTACAAAGCATATTCTTTGAAGTTGACATCTGCACTTTCCAGTGATGTGGAAAGGAAAGGAACCCTTAAAACACATTTCATCAAGCTCTTAACAGTCATTTCCCTTTTATGAACTCCTTTCCTTATGGAAAAGGGAAAAGATTTGGCAATACTCCAGAATCCAGGATACCTGCCTTTAACTCATATAATTCCCTGCTCTGAGTTCTTGAATGTTGAGTGTCTGTAATCCACTGTCTTATTCAAAGAACTGGAGAATGGTGATAGCTCCCAGCAAACACAGAGGATGGTGGCCTTATCACTGTACCCAAGTTGATCAAAGACTTCATAAGGAACAAAGATGCCTTATTTGCTGAAGTGAAGCCAGTGCTGCATCTGTGTGTGTATATAAGCTACCTGGGACACCACTTGTGGTCAAGTGGCAACATCATTCGGCTCTGTATGGAAGGAAGGTTTTATAGCTCATGTTACATTTTGCAAACTAACAATGATTGCTGCTGGTACCTCGAGTACCTTTCTTAAGACATTGACGTACACAGGCATCCTTAACAAGGGTGAATTTTTTCCTTAGAAGGGAAGGAAATAATTCCCTGGTTAGAATCTGACTGGTGAGATCAGAGAAACAGATTAAGTGGGGAAAAAAAAAAAAAAAAAGAAAATAAATCATAGATTAAGTCACTTCAGTGATCTCCCCAAATAAGGCAGAGAAATATTCAAGTCTGAATGGGCCAGCCAGGACAGGTCTGCACACCTACCCCAGAACCAGAACCTACAAGAAGTTGACTGTCAAGTCAACTTTGGAGTATTAAAATGGGTATGACAGACAGTTCAGTCTAAACACAGATTTAGCTCTAAACCATCCTAGGTAGATCAGACTACCCTCGTTAATGACCCATTTCTGACTAAGCTCAGGCAGGCCATCTCAAGTGGTTCTTGATCAAGATTAATGCAAATGCTGTTAGATATTAGTGTCTATCTTCGCCAAAATTCAGGGAATTACTTCAGTAATTTCTTTGCACAACCAATCCTAGAGGCAATTTTCTTTCAGCCAGATTCAGGGATATTCAGTAGTCTTCAGTTATACGAGTGAGTCATGGATTTTGCCTGCAGAGCCTTAGGTACAGGGGAGTCAACAAAGTAGTAGATGAGGTCTAATTGCCGAGTTTACTTTAGCCTATCCACTTTAAGGTGAAATCAAGAGTAACAGTAACTTCCATGACTGTCCTTATGATTGGAGCTGTAACTGGACAGGGGCCTGAACTGAACAACCTGTCCTTTCCCTCTGCCTTCAATTAGTGTTATATTTGATTGTGTCTTTCTTCAGTATAAGAATAGTTTATGCTTGCTTTTTTTTTTTTTTTTTCTTTAAAGGTGCACACTTGTGCATATATGGTACATATAGTGCATAAACTGAGAAATCTTTTTGGCAGAGAAGAAAATAATTTTCTCAGTTTTTAGGCTCCAGATTTCTCTTAATCTGTGCAAATGGACTGTTTCTGCAATCTTTAACAGTCTTTTTAAGTGTATTCAGTTCTTTTAATTTGTTACTGCAATGTCAGCAAGGGAAAGGTACCTCTCTGTAAGCAGTCCACACCTTCAGTTATTGGCCATCCCCTGTTACACTTGCCAGGAGTCTTCAAAGGCTTCCCAGTAAATGATGGGGCAGCTGTGAGGAGAGCAATATTCATCAGATTATCTTTGTGCAGATGTGAGTTAGTCCCTGTGGTCATGCACTGCTTTCCCTTCCAATGTTAGACAAGTGCCACAGTTACCCGGTGATCTTCTTTCAGGAATTAGATCATATGTAAATGAGATGTGTCAGCTGTGAACTTCAGATACAGATTCAGAACACAGATGCTGTGGTTATACCTAAATGCATCTTCAATGAATGATTTCACATGCTAGTTGAAGACCAAACACCAAGCTGAACTGAAAACCAAATGCTTTTGCAGACTTATTCTGTTTATGAGGACACAGAGTGGAGAGAATATTATCCCATAGGTTCGCCAGTTGTACTCATAAATATTTGTCTTGAGCACACACAAGTCCCAGTGCACAGCCACACAACAACCCCCAGTCATGAAGTGACAACAGTAGTATCGCAAGTTCACCACCAATGACATGCTGAAAAATATTTTTGCACTTACGTAAACATCCATTACTTAAGTTTTTACACTGCTCCAAAGACAGTGTAAAAATGGTGCTTTACTGACTGGAAAAAGAGCAGCTTAAACTAGTTAAAGTGTAGTGGCCATCTGTGCTACAGTTAATATTATGTGGTTTATAGGCCCTTCAAGCATTTGCATGTCTAAAGACTACTTATAAGTATTATTTCTTTTAAAACTGGTTTTGTCCAAGCCCATGATGAATTCTGGCTACTTCTCTGCTGCAATCATACAGCCAAAACATATATTTTCTTACTGTCTCCTCCCAGATTCTATTCTGTATTTAGAAGCTAACACTGATGGTTTTGGACTTGCAATTATGATATTAAGCTAAGTGTAAAATATTTTTCTTGGCATAATCTAGAATATAAATAGCTTTAACATCAGTTTCAGGTTCTCTTTATTCCCCTAGGGAATGCCAGATCTCTTTCATAGTTAGTCTCAGAACTAAGATCATCCCAACATCACCCTTGCCCCAGCACCCCCTTTCCAAAAAACACAAGCAAAGCAGGGCCAAGAACTCTGCTCTGCCCCCCAAGACAACACAGAATTATTACTCTGTGCAGATGTTCCCATACATTCCCCCCAACCTTCATTCCCCTTCCCTCCCAATCTGCAGACATGCAGCCCTTCACCACGACGTTGGGCTCTTTCCAGCACTAGCATTGTCTCCAACCAAAATTTGCATTTCTGTTCAAAGAATTCTCCACCATGGCATTTTTATGTCACACACTGGCCCCTGGGCCAGAGCTTGAAACTCAAGGGCTACTAATTTTCACCTTCCCTCTGTAACGCCAAACACACAGGAATGTTGCCACCTAGTCCAGCTCCTAAACCTCTGTAAGAGAGCGGTGGAGCCTCCCTGTAAGTAATGAAGCTAGAGTTTAAGTGATTACTTTCATAGCAGCCATTGACTAGGGAATGGCAAGCTCAGAGCAGATTTTGAACTGAGTTCTTTCAAAAGCACTTAACTATTTTTATTTTTAAAAGATTATTCATTGTCGATCCAATTTGCTCAGTGTAACATATACTGAGCAAATACAGGCATTTGCCTGTTCAAGCTTCCTAGTTCCTCACAGGAGGTTCCTGAACAGGGTCCTGCAACCACTGCTGTGCTGTTAAGAAGCCTCTGAGACACCCCCTCCTCAAGGAGTCACCAATACCCACATTGCCTCTGCAGGTGTAGGCAGCAATGCCAACCGCGATGACAAGCTGCGTGCGTCTGGACTGAGGAGTCACAGCCCAGCCCCGTTCATTCACTGCGTTTGGTGAAGACACGCTAAACACTCCCCCACATGCCACCACTGTCTTTACTCCACTGTTGCCTCTGCCATCTCATAGCCCGGCCCTAATCCTTTAAAAAAGGGTTAAGATCATCCCTGGAGAAAGCACAGCTTTGAGAGCCAGGCTCAGAGCCCATTCACTACAGCAGAGCCTCTCTCCTAGCAGCTGGCTGTGGAAACAAGAGCAGGAATCATCACCACAAACCCGCCGAGGAGCCTCAGACACTGTTCATGCAGACTGTCTCAGGCCATGTACAGAAGAGCTGCTATTGTTAGTGCCACTCAGGAAATATTCTAGGGAGTGTGTAATTGTTTACACGCAGATTCTTTTATCAGCGTTTAATTAACTGCAGTTACAACACATGTTCACCATTAATACTTTAAATTACTGAGATGTTTTTTAAATCTATTCTATCAGCCGCCTTAGAAACTTGCACCAAAGGTTCCAAAAGTGATAGGACATAGTCCTGTGCTTGCAGTACTAGCCCCTTCTTGCTTAAGAGTCTTCAAGTATGATCTTGCATGACATCTACATTTCGTGCCCATGACAGTACAAAAGGGACTGTTTCTAAAAACTATCTGATACTGATTTAATTTTCTTCCTTTGTAAACAGCTCTGGACATTTCTAAAAAACTGTTTTTACCCAGCTACAACAAAAGCTGTTGTCATGCAGGCATGTTGCAGAAAGCGGTTACTTTGGATTTGGCCACATCTTCCAAATACACTATTTCATCAGTCATTTCATCCCACAGAAGCCACAATGAGAAACATTTTGCTTCTAAAATCCAGAGACCACTTCTAAAAGTCTAGAAATTTCCCTCCATTTGGCTTCTTCAGCTAGATCCCGTCTGCTGAAGTAACTGAGCAGCAGCTTCTTCATCTTTTAAATAGGATCATACCTAGCCTAAATGTACTGAAAGACCAGTTTTCATTTTACAGAGACCTGGGATGATTGGAAATGAAAGTAATTTTACAGTGCCTGGGTTTCTTGAAAAATCAGTCAGGACTCCAAAAATTAGCAAAAAACCCCCTTCTTCTTTTGAAGATTACTTTACAGGCTTGCAAGAAGATTTATTACTTGGGTCACAAGGCTTGAAGTTGATCATTCTCAGCCTATGCTCTAGACAGTCTGGCTGTGTAGTATGCCTAGTCATTAAAGATTTCATGTTTGTGGTTTTGCAGGATTTTAAAGGAATTATTCTGACAGTTTAAGAGGACATTAACTAGTCTTGTTGTTCCCATCCACCTCTTGCAAATATTGACAATTAAATCAAGACTACAATTAATGCATTCCTTCTGTGCATTATTGCACTTATGGTTGATCAAATCTGAAAACATCATTCCATTAACATTGAGAAGAATGCATTTCTTTTGTGGTGTGGTTGTCCATTTCTCGGTCTAATGTTTGTGGCTTTATACTTCTATATTAAAGACTCTCCCTTTCCTTCCTGCTGTACTTCTCTCCTTGCAAATATCATGTTGTACATGGTTCCGCTCCCATCTACTTTGCAATGCAACCTTTACTGGGATAAGAGTCTTCCTCGGTTACCCACTGGAGGAAACAAATTCTTACCATAATGGCATCTGAATGTCTGTGGGTAGTTCATTATAAATCACGGCTCTGACTTCCAGGGACACTCTACTTCAAGCCAAGTTCCCCAAAGAATGCTCATAAAAGTTTGTGTGCTTGACATCAGTGTAAGCATCTGGGCTCCAAGCCTGTGAAGGCACTCTGCATCTCAATTTTAGGATCAGGACCTGTATTTCTTAGATTATTCAGAGCATACACTATTTAATAGAGAAACTAATAGCTGAAGGGATGCTTTAACTAAGTTTGCAGTTATTCTGTTCTTTCTACTCCATCTATAATTGATAATAAATTGCAATATTCCCATACTTTAGTCCCAACATACTTACTGAAGGTTTCCATTGAGACTATTAGGACTACTACTAGAGGGGTATCCATTTTAACGAAAAGTTATTTTTTCCACAGGCACGAAAGGACTTAAGGGGTCATCCCAGAACAGTTAAGGAGAAAGATTTAACTCCATATTCTTTAGCTTCCTTTGCTGAGGGCAGCAAATATTTTATCTACAGAGAGCACAACTAGTGATAATCACCACACTGAAATCTGCAACCATTATGTGTGTACTTACGTGTTGGTTAATTCAGAATTGCTGTGTTATTCTTTTATCATCATTTCTCCCAAGGGATCAGTACCAAGATGACATCTCCTGATCCATTTCTTACAGGAGAGAGCTTTCCTATATACAGAAAAGGTTAATACAAATGGACAAAGATTTGAGACTTTGTGATAAATGCAGGTTTGTGTGTCTGCTGCTTCTGGAACAAAAGAATCAGTTTGCTAGTAAGAAATATACTCAAATCAGTCATTTATTGTAACATTAAAGGGCTGCCTTTGCACAGCCTTTCTGAATCTGCTTCCAGTCAGATCGAGGACTGACAAAGCTACGCACAATCCAAAAAGATATAAAACTGAGGCATGTTTTTGAAATTAAAAAAAAAAAGGTCCTTCCTACCATTTTCAGTTATGTACTAGCTGTAACCTGTGTCTAGTAACAGAAAACCAGTTTTAAAGAAATACTGTAAAAATTACCCCAACAATGTGGCATCACTACTATAAGATAGAGATTTTTATTCTGAGTTTTAGAAGATGAAAGCTTTGTTTTCCTGGCCACTCATTCTGTTGCTATGTAAAGACAAACACAAATCAATGTCTTAAACTTGATGACAGAAATAAGCTCTATATAAAGCTAAACACATTTTAACAGTGAGAGCAAACTGAACAGTTTCCTCTTATACATTTCTAAACTAAGCCATTGAAATATATTACTATACCTTTAAAGAGGCTTTATATATAATGTAAGAATATATACAGCTTTTCACTAGAGTTATCATTACAGTATATATCTTCAACAAAGCAAAGACTTTGGAGATTAAACAAAGACTTAGGGAATACAGAAAAAAAAATAATTGAAAGAATGTTACAATTTTTACCTGTAAAACAAGCCAAGAAAACTTAATCAAGCTTTAACTACAACAACCAATTTCTGGAGCCTATACCTTTATCTTTGTGCTAACCATTTGACCATCCTTACAAAATAATAAATAAAATTAAGCCTAGAGCACCAAGTTTATTTGTCTTTATTTGTTGAGACTGGTGTAAATCAAAACACTTCCACTCCACCACATTCTGTTCTGACTGTCAAGTGCCAATATAGCCCTAGGGTCCCAGGAGTTAGCATTCAGGAACAGCTCCTGGTAGCTTTATATTACTTGTGCTGGGAGTTCCTTGGAGTTTCTAATTAGGCTGAGCAAGGAATTGTTGTTACTTGCTAAACTCCAGTTTTCATAAGCATTTTTTCCTCGTGTGTATGGTTTGTCTGACAGTGGAACTCTGTCAACAATTTTTTACCTGAGATGTACCAAACGGACTTGTAGAAAATTATGCTTTCATCCTATTTATTTTCTTTTGAACTAATGTATGTTTTGGTGAAAGACAAGCTTAAAATATGCCCTAGACATCTGGAGAATGCGAAGGTTGGTGACTGTGATGGTCCTGGTCTCTCAGGAGAAATTCCTATGTAGAGCTGGAGCTGCCCTGGGAAAGGTCTTTTTTCTGCACCACTGAGGTCTAATGCTGGTCCTGCTGCCTGCATCGTTACATTTGATACGCAATTTTCCTGAAGAGCTCAAAGCAAAGTGAAGACTGTAAGTTTTGTAAGACATACATACAGTAAAAAACTTGCTATGTTATATGGCTTTTGAAGCTTTGTAGCTCTCCTGATATCATTCTGATCACGTGAAAAGGCATTTAAGCGTGAATAAATGATCTAAAGTTTCCAAGGTGAGATAGGGCTGCCTATCTTACTCGATATACATATCTAGTAAGACAGTCCTGCCTATCTTATTAGATATACGTATCTAGGAATACCATCTCTTCCCTCATTGCTCAAGGAGAGGGCTCAAGCCCAACTTATTTACAGCGACAGGGAATTGCAGTGAAAGTCAGGTTGGGACTAAAAACAATTAAGAGAGAGTAAGAGAGAGAATCAGATGAGATAGGGAGAAAACTTATTTTGTAGATAAAGGAGGAAAAAACATTCTGCACAATCAACAGAAGCAGATGGCTGGCTGGTTAGATCAGGCAACTTCCCATTTCCAGGATGGTTGAGTCATTAAAAGACCTGAGGGACAACTTCACAGTTAGGTGTCATCACAATTTATATTCTGCTACTTTTAGGCTTCTCCTCTGTAATTTTATTTTCAAATAATTGTTGCTAGACTGCCTTTGTTTTCTGTTTAAGCCTGCCTGGTCCTACGAAGGATTCCAGTTAGCTCTAGCAGGCATGAGGTATGCTGTTTAATTTGGAAACATCAAATCTAATTAAAATGGTAGTGCAGATATAATGCCCTTGGGTGCCTGCAATCCAAAGCATATCTGGGATGCTGGGAGATGGGATAATTTCTCGTGTAAAGGTCATTTTGGGGACTACTGGTATCACCTTCCAAGGCACAGAGAAGCCAGATGTTAATAATGCCCTCAAGCGAGGGACAGAAAGTGGAGAGATAACCAGTGACATCAGGAAGCCCTAGACTGTCATCATCTAACACCAAATACTAATTGTTAGTGACTGTTTGACTGCTCCAGTAGGCATAGTTTACCCAAACTGTAGAATAACTTACTTCCTTTGCTCATGAGTCAGGTTCCAGCCCGTACACAATTTCCCCTGATGCCAGCCCCGCAGTGGGGACTGAAGCGCCCAGACCTGAACACAGTGCTCAAGTGATGGCCAGCCCCGAGGCGTACAGGGCACCAGCCCTCCTTGGCACTGACGTCCTACCTGCACCCTCAGTACTTCTCCAGACTACTCCTTTTATTTTTTCTGTGCCACATTGATGTTCATTACACTGTTCAGCTTTTTCTTCAATAGTGGAGTTTCCCAAGCTCCTACTTACCTCTTGACAAGATTATTTTCTCAGATCTATTGATTTATATTTTCCAAAACTACATTTTCCTTCTTTTATTTCTTTTTAGATCTGCTTCTAGTCACTTTGCAACCATTCCCAATGTACCATAAATGTTAAGATTTCATTATTTTTCTGTTTTCTTTGTCTAAATATTTATTAAAGTTAAGTTTGACTCTGCATCACAGCATCTATGTTTCCTGTCTCTTAGAGAACTTGCAGTCTGTCTATAGTGCTCCTATGCAACTAGTGATAACTCCTGAATCATGAGATTATATTCTGTATGCACTCCTATAATCTGTCACAAAACTAGAGAAATTCTTAATACCCAAACAGGTATCTAATTGGTTTTTTAATTCTTTTAGCCTTTTGGTTTCAATTATATGAGACAGAGCACTTTAGAAGCTATTTATATTCTGTGATAATGAGTGGTATTTTGTTCAGTTGTAAATATGTTGCCTTGAAGTTTCAGTTGATCTTTTGTAGTCCTGTACTGGCAGGCAAGACAATGGGACAGCTTGACACGCTTGCTTCGGTACCATACACAATTTCACATTTTTTCTGTCCCTCCTTAATTACCTTATCTCTAGACTGCACACATGCACAGCCACATTAAAAGCAGATGATGTTACTTGCATAAAAATGCTAAAATTTGTTATTCACGTTTATTGAAGCCAAATGAGTGCTGGACAAAGCTGATGCCTCGGATAAACATTGTGTGTAAAGAGGAAATGGGCTTTCCAATAGCAGCTGTAGAGCCTAAAGCCTCAGGTTGAGGTGTGTTAATAACAATCAATCTGTTAGTACTTAGACAGTTTTCAATATCTAATGAAGACATGGCTTTTTTTGCTTAGCATGTATTTTCAGATCTATTTGATTAATTATTGTTTTCAATCTACTGCTACATTTGCCTTAATGAGATTAACTTATTAAAAGCCATAGTTGAATGAATAAACTAATTAATTCACATGCTCTGTTCTTTAGACATATAACAATTATTTTGAAATGTTCTCAGAGAAAAAAATCTACTGCACTGGAGAAACAAAGCTTTTATTACAAAATTTGTTGCAAATCATTTAGCACTTGAATCCCTCTACTGATGAACAGGAGTCTGATCTGAGTCTGAGTCTCTAGTTTATTCTGTTAATAAATTAAGGCCATTATCCTGTTAAGTCAACATAATTACACATCTTGTTATGAGGCTAAAAGTCTGCAAACTAGATTCTGTTCTAGAAGACAAGGGATATGTATAGAGAAAAAGACAGTGTAAATCTTGCAGTCCTAGTACAAATAGGCAAAGAATATGTGAAATTAATTATTAGAACTTCAATTTAAAAGCAGGGAAGCTGAGATATAGAAAGCTGTCCAAATCAAATTATATTGTAAGTCTGCAGTAAAGAAATTAAAATATTTCTTGAACTGCACAGATGTGGTGAAAACATTTCACTTTGATGTGACTAGGCTACCTCTAATTTCCAATATTCAGCTGAGAGACACATTTATGTTGCTAATGAACTCGTACTCCAGGATAAAAGGAGTATGTGCAACATATAAACATGTCAAACAGTTCCAGCTGAAAATGCAACTCTGGCAGCAAAACTTATAGGCTGAGAGGTTTTTTTCTGCAGTTTATTTTGGGGGGCGATTTTGGAGTCCTTCTGGGTTGTTTCTAACCCCAGCCTTTTGGATGTTTCAGGGAGAAATGGATGCAGTGTTGCAACTGAAACGAGCATGTTTGCCAACTTACGTGTATTCAGAGAAAGACAGCTGGGAGGAAGCCTCTCTCTTTTTCATTAAGGGGTCAAATTAGAACTGATTTTATTTAATGTCTACAAAAGCATTGGAAATTGGCAAGTCTGGACACCCACACTTTCTATTTACATATGGAAATGTTCATTCCTCTTCTGTGCTTCTCACCCATCATTTGTGAGAAGGTGACCCATGAGGGTGCTAAATCACTACTACTAGTGAGATAAATTGTCTGAGCAATAATCCGAATTAAGAATAATTAAGATGTACCACAAATACTTCCAGATCTTGAAAAAACCCACACCCCGCTTCATAAAACTATCAAGGTACTTTTCAAGAAACATTTTCTGTGTAGAAGTAGGTTACTGAGTGTGGGAGAAACACTGAACCACATTTGTTCCAGTGAGCATACTAATAAACAGCCATATATGACCCAAATTCATCTGGATCTCACACCTTTACTACTGTCTTTCTTGGGCCTGGTCTTACTTCTTCATTGTGAGAGATGAGAAACCAGGCCTGCGAGAAACTAAGAAAAACGGCCTGGGAAAGCAAAAGTTGAGGCTGATGGAAGAAATGCCTCAAACACTCACAAGACAAAACTGAGTCACAGGGTGCTTTCTGTGGAGGTGGAAGCTGATAACGCTGCCTGAATAACACCAGATGCACTGAAGGGGGGAGCCCTGTGAAGACAGGACAGCCCTCCTCTGGGGCACCCGGGCAAATTTCAAGGGCCATGTGTCTGGTGAATGAACTTTGCTTCATTATCCACGAAATGCATATTAAAGTTCACACCCCTCAATATGCTAACGAAGGCTAACATGATCATGCTAATTACACCATCCCATGAAACACCTTACCCCTCCCTGTACATGGGATACATAGGTATGTGGGTCAACCTAGGGGATGGACCTGAGGAAAGTGGGTATAAATCAAGGGGGGGAAGAAAGGGGGGGCCTGGAGAGAGCAGTGAAGCAAAAAAGACAGCCGCGTCCTGGAACCCTCACCGGTGGGATCAGCGCAGGAACCCAGACCGGCGATATGTATTTCCCCATTCCCTCTATGTCTCTCTTTTCCTTTTTCCATTAAGGAAGGCAAGGCATGTTGTATTGCTTGCCACGACTTGCTCTATACTTAGCCAATTATCGTGTGTTCAATTAGTACGTTGTGGGTAGTTAATAAATGCTTGGACTTGGAGACTTGTCCGCTCCATTGGGGATTTGTGAATCTGAGTCACCTGTCCCCCTCGTCTGAGCGGGACGTGACATTCATGTTTATGGTAGACATTCTGCAACACGCCAGTAGAAACATCCATCCTGATGAAATGACACCAGAGGTCTGGAGATGTAAGCAAGCCATGTTCAGTATATATCTGAAAGTTTGGGAAAAGCTTAACAATAGTGTTCCTTGGAAGAATCTGCTGGTTATGATATTACTGCTCTGCTCTACTCCACTCCTGTATTTCTGTAATTCACCAAAACCATATTTAGCCCTCTGAGCTGTCACAGCCATCAATCTTCAAATACTTCAAGCTCATTCAAAAGAATTGGTTTTGAAAATAGTAATCAGAGTTGACATCTGCATTGCAATGACATCTTAGTCTGTTTTGGAGGTCAGAGAGGCAAACTAGCAGGCTCTTTTTCCAGATTAAGGTTTGGAAAGGTCTCAGTCCTCTGCTTAACGACTAAATATTGTCTTAGTGCTAAAGACAGTCACACACATATACATATGTATATATATAGATGTATGCTTTCAGAGAAAAAAAAAATTCTACAGCCACAACATTGTTTTAAGAATAATATTTTGTTAATCCTTATGGTGGAGTAACAAAGCATTAGTCACAGTTTTCCATATCAAAAGCACTTCCAGAAACAAAATCCACAAAGTATCCACAAAGCACACACAAAGTTGAATTCTAGTTCCTCCAGCAGGGTTATATACTGAATGTCTTAATGAATGCCAGGTACAAAATACCTGCCCACAGCTGCCTTCCTTTCCCAGCTAACAGCTGTGTTGGAGCAGCATCAAAGCTGGCTACAGGCATAGTAAATGTATGCACCTGCATCAAGTAATTACCGAAGCTAATGCCAGTATGTATTAGGTTCAGTGCTCTTGTGAAAAAAGTATGGATTAACTCACAGCATTCAGCTTATTATAGCTGTCTCACTGCACATCCAGTTTTTATGAGCACTTATAAAGCAATATCCATCTATGTTCCCTTTTTATTTCTGATGATGGAGTCCTTCAGCTGTGACATTGGAGTGTACTTCAAAGCTACTCCTTTGTCTGCTTTTCTCCCTTTTTTTTTTTTTTTTACTTTAAATCCAGGTTACTGGTCATGTCCTGCCACCACACATACACCTACTGATATATTTGCAACTTTTATTTAATATTTACTTTTTAGTGTCTTAATACAGGTTTCTTCCTCATCATCTGGCACCAGTGGGAAGACTGAACAGCCCTAAAAGACAATTTAGGGATCACTTCTAAAAATCAAAATGGCTTTGACAATCAGTGCTGTCTGCAGTGGGTATCCATCTAATGAGAACTATATTTAGACACTCCTGATTTTTGATCAGTATTATCCTATGTTGGAATAAATCTGGAAACATAGGAATGAAATGCTGCTACTTCTGTAACCATTCTCTTGAGCTGTCCCCAAAACCACTTAAAATTATTTTTATAGTGAAGGTACAGTTTTCTGTGAAAATGGAGTAAAGATAAAAATACATTTGAGCTCTTATGCCGTGCCTGTGCTGTGTATGCCTGTTTTGTCTAGACTGTGAGCAATGAGAACCAGACACCATCTGAAATGTTAATTTAGTTTATTAAGGAAATGAGGCTTATATGATCCTGGTATCTGTCTGTGTCAATGACTTTTGAACTCATATGATTCCAAGCTAATGTGACAGAAGTGGGGGAACAACAAGATGATTAAACTACTACAAGTTTTGTGAAAATTAGAGGTTGGATAGAAGAGAGAGAGCTATAAATGCCCTGAAAGCCTGCTGCAAGAATAGACATGTAGGCTGAGATTAAAGAATCCATACAGAAAAGATGCAGGAAAAAAACCCTTAGAATCTGAAATTGCAGTTGGTCAAGAAATATAAACAAATGGCAACCCAAGCTTTATTAGTCTGATACCTAGGGAATTAGTCTGCTTATCTGACAAAAACCAGAAGTGCATCCTGCAATGCACAGGAGGAACTAACACTAGAGCGTGACAGGGATCAGATTGTCTTGATGCTGGGCTGGGGATCAGCTACAGAGGCTGGAGTGGGCAACTTGCAGAGCTGGCACAGCTTGGAACAGACAGCAAGCTGCATGAATGCTGTGTGAAAACACAGTCTTTAAGTGCACTCACTTGGATTTGGCTGCCAAAAGTTTAGGAACTACAAGGGCATAAGGCAGCCTGTGACAAAAGTAGTTCTTTCGATCAGAGGTGACTTGAATACCCAATGTTTCACTGCAGGGCTGCAGAAAAGAAGAGATGCCAGGTTCCCTGCTGCAAGGAAGACAATTAATCTATTTTTAGAAGACTCTTCTCCTAGACGGGTGAAAGGAAGAGCATAACTTAAGAATTTGCCCCTGGAACTGTAATTCATAGTGACACTGTACTAGAAGAGCAGTGCTGTGAGTTCAAGCAGATACACTATATTTTACACAGAGCATGTGTGATGGGACCAGGAAGACAGAGAAAGATCTGAGAAACATGTAGGTGCATTTCTTTTTGGTACTATAAGTATCTCTGAGCTGTTATTCTTTTTTGTGCTCAGTCTCTCCCTGTTTTCAGCCCCAAAGTTCAGGGATGCTCTGAAGTTATACTGCACTTAGCTTAAGGCTGAACACATGGCAGAGTCAGCTGCTTTCTGTCTACCTTCCTTCTCCTTGGGGAGCTCTGTTCCACTTCCAGCAGAGAAGGGAGCCCTTCCTCTGAAGATGGAGAAGATCTAACTCCAGGAACAAAAAATTTAGCTGGGCATACACTGACAGTGTTGTGCCCGGCTTGCAAAGTAGCTCATTAGCCCCAAAAAAAGAGGTTTCCTAGGTGTCACATGAAAAATGCAGCTGTGTCCTCTGCAACTGCTAACAGTATAATAATAATTGTCATGTAGCAGACTCTGATTGTTATTTTCTGGTACATGGAGCTCACTGTTTCATTCTGTCAGCCAGTTGCTGCTTTGGAAGTTGTCTAGACAGGGAATGATTTTATATATAGTTAATTCATTTTCTACCTGTAATGAAAACTAGCTCAGCTGCATGCTGCCCCACATCTGCTTCTAAGCCCTCTGCCGACACCACGTCCAGCAGACCACCTGGTTTGTAACCAGGGTTTTTTATTCCATCAGTCAGGAGAGGGCACTGTTAAACATGGTCTCCCTCTCCTCTACACGACAGGTTGCCTTGAGGAGTATTACAGAGTTTGTAATATCTTAATGTCTTGGAGCTGTGGCAAACAGATACACTTTTTAAAGTTATACTTTAGGCCTACCTCATCTGGTGGTGTAAGATGCTGACAACAGGATATATTAATTGTGTATTTACTAATAAGGAACATGATTACTGTAATTTACTCTTTGCTTTGCAATTGCATTAAAGGAACAAGAATTTGTCTCGTGTAGTTCCTAGCCCTGCACCCAGATTCTAGGCATCCCTCAACCTTTCCTGGGGAGGGGATGGAAGAAGCGGGTATAAAGCGCCTATCACCATATTGATAAACATTCTTTGGAACCACTCTGATACCAGAGGTAAGAAACAAAATTTAAGCCAGCACAAATTACTCTTCTTATTTAGAAAAGCCGTTATGTGTTGCTTACTGCATGGTGGCTGTGCTACTCTGGAAAGTACCAGGTAGGTGGCAGAGGGCAGCCTCTATGCCCAACTCTTCGTAGCGTGACGTAGTCAAACCTGACATCCTACAGTACCCCTCTGTTAAAGCTTGTACCTGGAGCATTACCCCAAAGGCTGTCAGAGTAACAAATACTGATTTGGCATCCCCAGGTTTCTAAGGAATCATAGATTTGTTTCCTAATTGGTAATATTTCCTTTGTGCTAACTAAGCTTCTGGTTATGCAAAGTAAGATCAAGTGAGTTCTAGATTTCAAGCAAAGGAAGCAGGAACCAACACATCCTCTATTGCTTTTACTTCTTATTATTACTACTCCTCATTTTAAGCATCTGAAATGTTGTTTATATCACTGCCCAGGTGCCAAAGTTTTTAAATAGCTGCTTATTTGTCCTGTGGCAAATGGAGGTCTTCAGGCTTCTCTGAGTGCTTTTTCCTCCTCCATTCCCAGTAGGCTGAGATGTGTACAAATAAGATACACAAATGTGTAACACAAAAATGCTTTGGAAGAACATTGTGTTTAGTAAAGCAAATGGCCTGACTTTGGGCAATTGGTTATTGCAGGAGGCCTGTGAAGCCCCACCAAGGGAGGTATTTTACAGGTCTATAAAAAAATAGACTTTGATTTGGAAGGAGCTGGGAAACACCTTGTGTCCTCCTTCTGTTACAGCCTAGAAGTGGAGCCTGCCTGTGAATTGCCTTTTTTATCTGGAGTCAATGACCTCAGTGATGTGGCCAGACTGTAACTTTCTTTGGCCTTCCAAAATTTTTCAGCAGTAATTTCCTTGCTTAATTTCTCCAACGATTATATTGACACTATATTGATTATTCCAGGCTTCTGCTGGTTGCTGGCAGAGCTGAGAATTGCACATACTGCTTTTAAGGGTGCTACGATGGTCTTACTCTTTCTATGAATGATACTGTTCACTGTGTTTGGACAGGTGAGTGCCATTCACTGTGTGAGGAAAGGTACAGTAAGAAGGCTGATCTTGGCTTCAAGTAAATGAAGCTTCATTTTCTAGCTATAGGAAGAAAAGCTGAAAATGTTTCTAAAGATCTTTTAAAGAAAAACTTGATCCTGCAAAAGGAAGCTGGAGTCCAAAATAGAAAGTCAATGGGAATTTTGCCATGGGGGGTGTGTGTGGGGGGGAAGTCTTGGGATGGACTGTAAACTTCCAACCTGCTCTCTGGGTTTGAGAACTTATTGTGTCTATGGTAAGTATTTCCTCACTGGCTACATGCTTTTAAATGCTGTGGTGGGAGAAGTGGATTTGAAGCAAACATTTTAAATATTCATGGTCTTGTGTAATTCTTGGTATGTTGACAGAGCAGTAATGAAAGGCTGTTTCAGCTGACCAGTTGGCATATAGATAGAGAATGTGCATGTGGTAAGGAGATCTGCAATCAATTACCATCCAACCACAGACTGGCTGCAGACAAGACAATTATTCTGTGCCTCAGTTCCCTAATTCTAAAACAATGATATTCCTTTGTCTGACTTGTCTACTTAGATGAGATGCTCCTGAGGGCACTGATTGTCTCTTATAATATTTTTTGTTTTATCAGTTAATACAAAGCAGCTCTGATTATCCAAGTGCTACTGGAATTGTATTGTTCCTAATCAGAAGAAGTGGTTAATTAGTCATTTGTTATCTCCGGGTTTCATTTTTGTTTATCTAATCTTGGAAAAAAATGCTTTATTCTTGGATAACAACATTGCATGGTACTTTTGGAAAACTGTCTCACATGATGTCTTTATTTTTCTTTAATCCTACTCCATCAAAATACAAAAATGTCAGCAATGGTAGTCCAAATTCCCATACTAGACCATGCAGACAATTTTTTTCTTAGATGAAAAATTGTGTTATAAAAAAACCACATATGATTACCACTGCAGAGCTCTTTCATTGCCAGTTAGCCCCCTGTGCATAAAAATAGGTTGATGCTTTCAGATTAAATTTGAGTACCAAAATGTCACTAGCCTAGGTGAATTTTAATGCAGTCTCTTGTGAATGTGTGTTATTCACATTAAAAATCTCACTTTGGCACAGAAGCCGCTTGGGCTGACTTAAAAATGTTTGACCAGATAAAAAGGAGATGTAACAGTCACTGGAAGAACTTCCAACTTGGGATATTTAATTAGACCTTATGACTGAAAATTCTTATGATCGTCAGAAGATCAACATTCCAACATATTCCTGGTTATGTTTATTAAATATTCCCTTTTTTGGTCCTAAGTGTGAATGTTTGGAAAAATGTTAAGTTAATACAACCCACTTGACTTCACTGGCACATTTCACAAAAGGCGGAGGAAAAAAATGTGGAAGCCACTGAAAACTAAAGGGTTCTTGCTTGGGAGAAAAACAAAGTTCAAGCCAGTGCTACAGACTGGCTGGAAATCTTCCACAGTTTTAAAAGGAAAAGACCCTATTGAAGACTCTTTTCACAAAACTCCTTTGCTTCCTTTGAATAAAAGAGGAATCAAGCACACTTAACACTGTGTAAAACACTTTTTTTTTTTTCAGAGAAGCCAGCTTTATCTTCAAGTCCCCGCTAGTTAATCTGTTCAAACTCATTTTTAACTTAAGGTCTTGGAAATTTGACACACCACAGGGACTTAAAGTTTTTAGTCTAGATGGAATTTGCTGACAGTACTCTCAGCTAGGGCACTGATATAGCAGGATTGGTTTATCTCATTATGTTTGGTAAGAATAAATGTTTTTCTCAGGGAAAAAGAAGGAAGGGGATAAGTAAAGAACTTGTTTTCTCTCTCCCTAGATCTGTAAACTGTACTAGCTACATCTGTATGGTATATTCAGACACATGTGCCATGCATGAATGATGTTCAAATATAGTTGTTTTGGAAGTGTCTGCAAAATCCTGTGTGAAGCATTCCCCTCCACAAGTCGTGTGTTTTCACCTGCTCTGCAATAGAGATCTAGCTATAAATCCAGAAGCTTAGGTGTATCTACAGGATAATTGGGGTTGGCTTCCAAAATGTAGATGGTGAACTACTTATGTGAAACTCCTGCTTGTGGGTGGTTGGCAATCCCAAATGTGCACTGGAGCATGGTCAGGTATGTGTTGCATTTCCAGGTAACTTTAATATCCTCTCACATTTTTCTGTTTGAGTATTGGTTGATAATTGCAACAGAATTTCCTGGCAAAGACTTCAATTACATATGCTATGTTACTCTCCTATAACTGTTGAAGTTACCTAATCTGATCGTTGTCAAATAACAACTTTATTGCCATGAATTAGGCAAACTTCAAATATAACTTCTCATATTTATCATGTTTACTTCTTCCGGGTAACAAATTTGTGCTATATGAGACTTAGCAGCAGTTGTTTCTCTCATACTGTTCTTACCTTTCTTTCCCAAGGATTAAACTATTCACATGGCACTCTTAAGGTTTGTATTTAAAAAGAAAAACAGAAAAAAAGGAAAGGAAAATAAAAAGCAAAAATATTTTGCATCTCTGTAATCATGCTGTAGCCATGTAGCCATTACCAGTACTTCTTTCTTTAGGCTAGAAATCGAGATTAAAGACTGAAGGTTGTAATAAAAGTAAATTACACTCTGTAGCTAGTTTGGCTGGTCTCTGTATGGAATGGGAACGGGCACTAACTGCATATGAAATGGAATCTCTCTAGTTCTCTGCTGTTACTTGAGCAGAACATAAGTATGCTCTGGTAGAAATTGTTAATAAGCATATTTGCTGAATTCTCTCAGCCTCTGATTCATCCCAAAAAAACCCTGTCAATTTAAACTTAGTTCTGCTGAAGTGAGAGCTTCGGGACAAAAAGTTGTGTCTTCCCCACATGTGCAGGTACTATCTGTTTCCATTTCATGAAGGAAAGGATAAAGCTAACTGCATGATGCAGAGTGGCAATATTGTCTTTCTGTTGACTGCCTTTATAGGGATCCATTCATTTGTAGGGTCAATCTAGCCTCAGTTGGTACCTGTTTCTCAATGCCTTTTTGCATAACACAGAGTAATCGCTCCCTTTATCCCTCACTTAGTTCGCATGAAAACCAATAGTACTCTGCTGATGGATTTCATTCAGCAACCGTCAAAAGTAGTTAATGTTTCTGATGCTTTAATGTAGGAAAGTGAAAGTTCTCTGCCACCACCAGTGGCTTTAGGAAAATGATGGTGCAGAATTTTTGCAGTCCAATCAAATATTTGACCTTCTAGTCTGACAGTTTGTTAGTTTGGAACCCAAGTTGTGCATTTTAGCTGATATTAAGTTCAGTGAAACTGTTAGCTTTTCCTGGTTTATGACGCTAGCTTATACATTATTCCAACCTCTAAATACAAGAGGATAAAACAGCTGCAGAGTTTCCAAATCTGTGATTTTTCCAACAGTCAAATGCTTGCAGCTCTGTTGCCTTTTCCCAACAAACCTAGAAGTGTAAAGACTCAGATACCTATACATGTTACCAGATACGCATCAACTGCGTATGTGGTCTTTTGCTGACACACCTAATTCATTTTTCTTTCTCCTGAGCTGAGTGAACTAATGCTGGCCTAAATGTTATATGTCAATGTTAGTACTACATTGTGTCTGACCTCTTGGCTTCCTCCCTCCTTTGGTAATCAATCTCTATTTGAGCATGAAACTCACAGGCTTCTCAATGCTTTCTATGTTCATGGTCAGCAAAGACACAAGCAGGATAGGGGATGATAATTCAGTCTTTCTGCAGATTTGGGAAGATATTATAGTGGCTCACTTTTAGAAGATTATCTTCTAATCTCAAGAGGCTAGAAGCTGCACTGCTTTTCAAAAAGAGTGCTTACATTCTGCAAAAACAGGCATTCACTTGCCAGATAAAGAAAGAATTGGCTCTGGGAAATGGATGAATGTGTTCCTTCCCAACAGAGTTATTTCCTAAGCATCTGATTCTACCCATTTCCCCGCTTAATAAGGAGTCATATCAAGAACAATCCCTGTACTTAAGCAATTTTTGGAGCAGAAGTTTAAGTGAGAAGGAAGCACATATAAAAGTGCAATTGTGTTTAGGCACCTTCTGAATTTTATCCTGAAAGGAGCCTAAAAGATTTCACAGAAAGATTGCAAGTGAGAGAATGAATCAGGAAGAAAGCACAAGGCAAAAGGAGAGGTTATCTTTACTCCCTTTATGCAGCTCTGCTCCTTGTACTCCTAATCACCTGATAATCATCTGAACCCTATAGTTCAGCTTCAGTAACTCACTTTTCCAAACACTTCAGCTGGGTAACTTCATCCGTCATTTGTTTCCTGTGCCTTGCCCTACAGAAGCTATATAAGCTCTCTGAGGGTTTTGCTGGTTACAGTCCGTGGCTTGTAAGCTACAAAATCTAAATGTAGGTCAAGATGAGTTGAAATATTTTATACACAGCCAGCCACTGTTTCCTAAACATGTCCCTGGAGCAGCTGCATGAGGGATGTTTACAATTAAAAAAACCCTCAAGCAGCCAGTTAAGAATGTGCAGGATTATTCTAGCCAGCAGCATTCATTAAATGTCATATCTTAACATTCATTATCTTGAGCTTGATCTGATTTAGGATCAGCATCTAAAGAAGTGACACTATTGACTTCCAGCTTCCTAGAAGGCTCTTAGGACAAAGGCCCAACCAGAAGATAAACAGTCCTAGCAAGGACTCTGGGGAGAAACTGTGACTTGACACAAAGTGTTATGTCATACTGGCTTCTACTAGGATGGGAGATACCTCACTTTTTTTTTTTTTTTTTTTTCCTCCTGTTTTTTTTTTTCCTCTTCCCTTCTTGATCTGACTTATGCAATCAAAAAAACAGGAGGAAAAAAAAAAAAGAGAGAGAATGAGAGACTTCTGCTGAGAATGAGTAAATCCCTTGAAACCCAGCAGGGGCACCGTCTGCTCTCCTTATGGAGCTCAGTGGCTTTCATCTCGATTCAAGTGTCTCCTACTCCTCCCTCTCAGCTGAAGGCAGATGTGGGTTCACTGGCAACACTGGGCCTTGTTCTTTGTGAGTGTTTAAGGCCTGAGCAATCATTTTAAATTGAAAGCAGAGACGGTGATGCTATTACAAGATTGTCTAGAGCAGCAATTCCCAACTGTTAAGACATGAGAACATTTACAATAAAGGAGTTTCATGAAGTCTAGGCTAGAAATCAGCAAAGAAAAGCATAAGCATGATGCAGAGCAGCATCTTCTCAGAATGAATGCTTTAAAATTTTGAGAAGAAAACTCTTTCCCAAAAGGTGTGGCATGGAGGTCAAAGCAAGCTCATGTCAGGCTCTGTGTGGCTATCTCAGGGTTTCATGTTCTTCCGGTATTATAATGCCAAATAAACATTTATCTGTAGAAAGAAAATGTTCATATAATAACCATCTTTCTTTTAACAGCTTATGTGCCAGTGGGCATGTAGCTGTTGGATTCTTGTGCACGTGCACTGCCATTTGAAATCAGCTATAGATAGAGAGCCATGCACTTCAGTATTTGTTCTGGACTAGAGGGAAACACATCTGTACGGTCCAGAATATGCCACCATACACGGAGAAGGAAAAAGCCTAAGAGTAACAGTCTGGCTGCATGTACTTAGCATGTAATTAGTATGTAAGTAGTACATACAGTTAAATGCTAATGCTATAAATGGTGCTATCTGGCACCAGATTATCTGTGAAGTAAACTGGTTAATAGCTGTCTTGAAAATGTATTTATACGAACTCATAGCTTTACTTTACTTTACAGATATTCTTAAATTTTCCTTGAAACTCTCTTGTAACTTCACAGAAAAGAAAATCTGAAGAGGGAGGTTCAACAGAGCCAGTGAGAACCGAAGTATTTAGAACCTCTGAAAATAAAGTCATCTTTCTTTAGGACTCCCATTTCACTGATTCAGGGTTGGGTTTTTTGTTTTGTTTTGTTTTTTAAAAAAAGTATCTATCTTTTTTCAAAGTCCCAGAGCCTTTAAAACAGGAAAAATCATCTTGTGCTTCTTACAGATAGTTAGTCTAAGGGAATTAGGAGTAGGGAAAGTATCATGGCCAGCAGACAACTTCCGCTTGAAGAGGCAGCAGCAATTCCTCCCAGATCAGTCTCTTTGTACTGCATCTGTAAGAGAAAGAGTCAAAAGGGATGGCTACAACTTTCCATGGACTCATACTGGTAACTGCTCTTATCCTTCTGAGAGCTTGTGCTCAGTAAGACAAACGATGTACTAAGAAAAGGCAGCATCTTGCACTGCGTCCTTGTACAGCCTATTCACGTTGGAGGACACATCCTCTATCAATGGCTGAAAAATTCACCTCAGAATCAAAATGAAAAACACTGAGGTTTCTGCAAATATAAAACTCCTGACATAGCTGCAGCAAAGCACAGCTTTGCTGTGACTTGCTTATCTTGGACATGTTCTGAGTTGACTGCTGTTGAGTGCAAACAGAGTGAGGGGAAAGAAAGAATTAGACCCTTGACTGTGGTTTGTTCCATCACCCCTAGAGGTATTTTAGAGCCTGGTGAGGAGGCAAGTTCTCTGCAGCTTGTGCTTTCCCTATTCTGTAGCAGAACCACATTTTAAGATACATAACAGTAATTTGATTGCAGAGTGGAAGAATGCAAGATGACAGAAAGGAAAGCTTTTATCCATAGAACCTGGGATTTTGGTGTGTCTATCCCCACATGTGTTTATGATCTGGCTATAAATCCATTTCAGATAAAAAAAAAATCAGTTGTTTGGGCTTTTAAATGCGTAAATAGAAACTTTTAAAAGTACTAGACTAAAAAGGCTTTAAGTTTGCAATGTACCTGGATTTCCCTATCCCTGCCCTTCAGCACATTCCACATCATGAAACAGCAGTTCTAAGGTCTTTGCATTGAAAAGGCTTCAGGTCATCCCCATCTCCCATTTGCTCTTCCTCCTACACTACTTTAGCACTTAACACAATTAACTGTAA
>NW_020799107.1:26473938-26518121 GCF_003259725.1 Athene cunicularia | reverse complement strand
GGGGCATCCTCCGGAGGGGGAGGTGGAGTAGGCGGAGAAGGAGGAGGGAAACCTGCCTCTCCGGAGGGACGAGGGCGCCGCGCCGCAGAGGGCCAGCCCGGCGGCGCGGGCTGCGGGCACATGCCGGGCTCGGAGCATCGGAGCCGGCGGGTTCCCTGCGGGCGGCTCAGCCCCGCTCCCAGCCCTGCCCCTGCAACAGCGCCCGCGGGGCTCCTGCAGAGAGAAGAGCTCACCTACCGCTCCCTTCCCTGAGTGCGATAATCCGACAGCAAGCAAACCTGGTAGTAAGTACTTGTCATCTTTTATGTGCGATTTGCTATAGTTTTATTGTTCTCTCTTGGCAGGTAGCAAAGGATTGTTAAGAACAAGCATTTATAGGCTAGGCTGTAGTGATCATCTCTTTGGCTCTCCCTTGGACTTCTGAGCCTTTCAAATAGAAGGGTGCATATGTGGAGGCACGTGTAGAAATGTTCCTTCACTGCACGGCTACATCTTTCATGTTTCAGACAAAATGTATGTGTTAGTTATTTGGTTTTTTGGGTTTGTTTGTTTGTTTTATCTTCTGCTGTTCTCAAAGTAGTTTGTACCACACACTTAGGGTCTCAGAGAAGGATAAACCCTGGTGACACCACTTAAACATATAGCATGAGGATGGGGAAAAGAGATGCTTAAAATCACTAACTAAGAGGAGGTGAAATCACTTCTCTGCATGATGCCTTCATGCTAGGGAGCAATATGCTTTTTGGGATTCTTTGCCATTTAAATCTTCTTTCCTATATGTGCACATCTGGACTCTGGCCTGGCACCATTCCCTGCACTTGGACTGGAAGGGAGTGGCATGGCAAACTAGCAGGGACTGGAGACCAGTGACCAAAAGACAATCCTTCCCTTCTTTTACAGTTTAAAGATACTTTTTAGCCCCAGCTTTGTCTTCTGCAGAGTAATACTTCTGCCAGAGTCAGGAAGCGGACTCAAGTGTTTTAAAGCCTAGATTATGCCCCCTGCAAAGGGAATGGCTGAGAGGGTAAGTGCAAATAACCTGGTCCCACACACCTTACTCCTGAGGGTTTCCAAGCATTGAACCCTATGGAGGGTGAGCAGAGAGTTACATGACGTGCAGAAGGTGTGTTCCCCACTAAAACTTTCCAAAATGATCCCACCTCTCGGGGGAGTGCTGTAAATACCATTTCTGTCAGTGAAGCTGTAAGGGAAGGAGCAATTTCTCTCACATTTTAAATACCAAACAGAACAACTATCTCCATCCCCTTATTTCCTGCACACATGTCTTTATTTTTTTTTTCCTAATGACTTGCATTATTATTCACCAAATATGGTATGTGTCTTCCTGTGCCACTTTATATTTGCTGAGATGTTTCTGGAACTAGGCTCTAAGAGCATGTTTTAGGACCCTTCTGTTTTTAAACCAGAATTGTATTTACTAATAACTGTCAGATGACACAAATAGTTAATTTTCATCTGGCATGTATCCACAGCATTTTGTTTCCTCAAATGATTCTACTCTTCTGTAGCTAGTCGCTATGCGCACTGTAGTTTGTAATGCAGTTAGTTCTCATTATAACACATTTCCTTATTACACCTATGTTACACTCGTCCTTAGCATTTTTCATTCTAACCCTACAGGACAAGTGTGTTAACTCCAGCAGTAGCTGGAGTGACTGTTGGTTGTAGTAGGAGAATGTTTGCCACCAGAGGACCAGCCACTAGAAGGATAGGCAGCATGTCCTGTGCTGGAGTGTGTGATGTATTAATGCTATTTAACCTTTTCAGAGAGACATGAGCAGAATGAAAATGCCTGGTTTAATACACATCACAGCTAGAATTTTATATAAATGTGGGAGGCTCACACTAGTTAATATCACTGACCCAATTTTTATTGGCCTTGTAGGGAAATCTTAAAAGGGCTGATGCAAAGAAAGTAGAAATCTGATACTTTGCTGTTGCAAGCATCTCTCCTAGCTTTAGTTGCCTGGCTACATGGTGCAAAGGAAGATGAAGGAAATAAATCAGTGAAGTTTTGTTGGTTTGCTTGTGTAATGCTGAAAGGGAATTTATAAAGTCTGAAGCAAGAAGTGATTACGTATTGTCATTGGCTTAAGTTAAATGTAAGAGATGCATGATTTTTCACCAGTTTTCGGTCTGTTTTGTGTTCTCCCTGACTCCTTTAAGATCATTAGGACTTCCTCTGGGCGATGATCCTATTTTTACAGTCAATCAAAATCCATACCAATATCCTTACACAGGCCAAATACACTGTATTAGAAAGACTATAAACCAACAGCTACAAATTACTTTCAGAGACTTCCTTAAACAAAATGCAGATGTAAATAGAGTTCAGACTGGCTCCAAATGCTGCGCTTTAAAGTTGTGGATGTCTAAATCCGGAAAGTGTGCTCAGAAGCTCTGTTTGAGAGCCATGTAGGGAGATGGCTGAAGTTTTTGGTTAGACTGAAGAACTGGGAGCCATAGTCTGTGGTTGTTGGACTCTTCTACGTAGTTTGGGTTCAGGCCTGAGCATGGACTGGCCTGGAAGGGATCCTGGACTGTTTCATCCTATTTTTGCAGAAAGACTCCTTCATAAACTTGTCAAGTTCATACTAAAACATGCTGCAGTTGCTTACTTTTGCTGTGTTTAGAAAAGTTTGATAGCTTTTCCAAACTTCACTCCACAGGCAGGAGTTAGGAGGTAACAAAAGTAAACTTCTTCCCCTCACCCCTCCTTGGCTCGTTAATAGCCTCATCTCTGATGCTGAATTATTCATTTTTAACCTCCAACTGGAAAGTAGGATCTCCTTTCTCTCATTGCTCTAGAAACATGTTGCTACACCTGTTACAGCAGACTTTTAAAACTTTTTCTGAGCCTGAATGACAACAGTGGCATCCACTGTTCCAGACGGGATTTTAGCAAGCCCTCTACAGCTGCCTTCAGCCCCTTCACTGATGGAAATGCTTCCACGATGTACATTAGAATTACATATGCTGTTTGGATTTCAGCACTGCATGCAGAAAAAGTATGATTAATCTATAGTGCTGAAAAGGGTTCATTAGTGAAGCCAGATGGATCCAGGTAGGATGGACTCTGGACTTTTAAAGCTGTGATAAATTTTTTTTAAATGTCATCTATGTTGTCTGTGATTACAGTATGGGTTTTGCTAAAATCTGGGTATTTCCTGAGCAATTGTAAAGGGTCTGTTGAATGTGCTACAGCAAGGTCTGTCTCTAGTAATGTCTTCATTAAGCCTCTCTACAAACAGAAGAGTAAACTAATTGCCAGACTAATACATCGTTTGGCTCTGTGAACAAGCTACTGAATGCTGACTTAGAATGGAAACATAAAAGGATCATTTACAACCTGCTACATGAAAGAAATACCAAAATTAAATGAAAATACATTTGTACTTCTGTGGTTGTTGCTGTTGCCATCAAAGCTGATAGAAAATTCCAGTTTAATTTTCCTGGGAATATTAACTAATTTCATAAACATTTTTGCCTCTCAAGTTTCAGCAGCTGCACCCTATATAAAAGCTAGAAATAGCTGGTTCTCCTTTAGTAGGAATGAAAGGGGAATTGAGCTCTATAGAAATGAGGAGATTAGAGCTCCATGAGGCATATACTCATTTAATGCTGCTGGAAACCAAACCCACTCGAATAATCTTAACTCTCACTTCTGGTGAGCAGAAATTCTAGGGGAAAAAAAATTCCCTTAGTGACTTATTAACAAAGGCTTTTCAGGTTTACTGGGATTTATCATGTGAGCCTAATCTACCTTTTGTTCATCCAGTTGGCAGGGTTTAAGATTTAAAAGGGTCTGCAGAAACTCCTCCCCCAAACTCCTTATTTAATTAAGAGGCTTGGTGCATTATTTACCTTTGAGTCTTCCATTTATGTTGGAACAATGAGTTGCGGTTAATATATTGTAAAATATTTGTGAATGCTATATTGTAAGCAGAGACAGGGATAAAAACAGAAACTCTGGCTATACCTTCAAATGTACACTGACCTATATGGGGTCACTCAGAATGTCTGGAAGTGAGGCCACTCCTCCATAAATACTGAAGTCTCGATACAGGTGTGTAACTCTACAACAAATTTCTCTGCCTGTGTAGGTGATTAAAGAGCCTGGAAGCAACTCAGTCTTCATTTGCTTCTATGGGAGCTCTCCAGAGTCATGAGTGTGCAGATAGATGCTTTGCACATACCTCTGTTTCACATATTTTGCTTTAGTTGTTCAGCAAAGACAGACTGGTAGCTGTGGTTCTCTCACTGGTTCCCCCAGTTTCTTCTCCTCCCCCACTCCATTCATTGCTGTAAGCATCAAGTTGCAGATAGAACGATTTCTGAGAGAGCAATGGGATGTAGATCCTGCCAAAGGCAATTAAGTGCTTAGGATTACAGTGTGCTTTACAAAGTGTGCTCTTGCTGAATCCCTTTCCTCTTCTGCTTGCTGGCACAAAGCAGTTTCTTGGCACTTACCTTTGTTATAACACATCTGAGCACTGCTAAACTTCACTACAGTGTGTCAGATCTCTAAATAAGTCTAACAAGCTGCAGTGTCCTTTGTTCTGAGAACAGTCTTGGTGGTGGTTCTTCGGTTAGAGTCAGCTTGACCTCATCACCTCTGCTGTAATTGGATTAAATTCACTCACTGGCCAAAAACATGGCCAGCTGATGGCATATTAATTATTCAGACTGAATAATTTTTGTATGCACAGGATTCTTGGTGCCAAAGGCATTTTTAGGGCTTGTGATGCAGCTGATGTGCCATAGTATACAGAATTGTCACCAAGAGATGTTTTCAGTTATTTTCTTTATCAAGAAAGGATTAAACCAGACCATCCATTGTGTTTGAAAGTAGAAGATATAATCTGTGGGGGAAGGAAGAGATGCTCTAGTTGCCAGTCATATGCATCACTTGCTGCTTCTTCTTGAGGAAATGTGGTAAATTGCTGAGATTCCACAGGTGGTCTGAAGCTGCAGACCTCCTGGCTGAGGAAAGTGAGTGATGGGGTGTGTTGTTTTACACACCCACTGCAGTTTATTTCTAATTGTTGCACAGCAGGTTAAGACCATTGCTCTGAGTTGTCTTTTTACTGCTTCTGTTATTCTTCAGTTGCCTTGAGATCCTGGGGTGTTTGCAGAGCAATAGGATGATATCTGAACAGAAAGATGTACCCAAAATGATACCAGAACTATGTAAAAGGGTAATCTGACTGCCAAGCCTGTAGTTTCATCCCAAAACCTTTTATATACCATCTAAACCAGTGTAATCCAGATTTCAGTGGGAAATGCTGCTAAGTAGCAAAAATCACTATCCTGATTGTTAACCTCAGCAAAATATTAGGGGATGAGTGGGCAGTGGGGAGACCAAGGACTGAGTTGCAAATACTCTTACAAAGAGGATCAGGGCTTGGTGGGCTGGAGAGACACAGTGGTACTTGGTCTGGCATAGACACTCTCTGAGATGTTCCAAACAATGAAAGGATCCCTGTTTTGTGAGTTAGCTGTTCTTACCTGCCTGGAAGTATTGCAAGCTTCACGTTTGCTTCTAAGGCCTAGAAGAGTTGTATTTTGCAGACAGCATGAGTGAAAGGAACTACCAGCTGTTAGCTCTGATCAGGCCACTGTTGTGTTGATTTCAAGGTGACATTTTCTTAATTGCTATAAACTGATGAATATTCAGGGTGAAAAACAATAAAGAAACAAGGTGAGGGATGTGAGATTTTCCATATCTACTAAGAGACAGTCACAGTTTCATTTACTGTGTAAACATGAAGTGCAAATAATGATGTCTGCTTTAATATCCCATTATAGAATGTATGCAGTTTATTAAATACTGAAGACTTTTTTCATTCACATTTTGTATTTTATGTCATGTCTTTGGAATCAGTGTAAATTAAAAAAAAAAAAAATTAAAAAATCACTGACCATGTCTCCTGAGCAAGGATTAACAGTGATGGGTAAAGAAAAAGTGTAAGGACGCATTCTGTAAGGAGCATTCACAAAGTCTAGGTCAGGGAACCACTGTCTGTATGGTCTTACACTTCTGATTATATCAACAGGAAGTTACAAAACAGAAGCAATAAGCAGGCTGTGTTTAAAATACACAGGAAAGAGAAATTTGGCAAAAATGATTTGTTTTACTTGGGTTATTTACCTTAGCTCTTTTATGATCATATTTATTTTGCTGGAAGAAGAGGAAGGTATTAAGTCAGGGCTTCATGTCTGAAAGTGCATTACTATCTCTCCACCTCCCTAGTTCCAAGTTGGAGGTAAGAAACCCTTTTCATTTTTGTGCAGCAGAAGTTTGCTCCAGTGCTGTTGTGGGTGAAATCGGTAGGACCTGCCTGTAAGGGCTGAAATGTGGCTGTGGTGGCCTCGGGGGTGTATCTAGGGCAGAGCCTGTGAGACAGTCGCCGAGGGAGCCCTGCCTTTGAAATGGAACAGCTGGTGTATGGGTGCCTCACCCCCAACATCAGAGCGGTGCAATTCCTCTGACCTCGACAGAGTTGCAGCATTCATGGTTTTCAGTAATGTGGGAGCGAAACTGGGCCTATATTCTTTTAACTGGTCGATTTGGCAGCTCTTTTCCATATGCAGTCTCCATGCCAGTGACAGGAGCTTCCTGGAGCTGACAGGAGACACAAAAGACCCTCTTCTCTAAATCACTGGACCTTAAGGATATTGAAAGGATGTTACAACAAGCCTCATAATACACCATTGTCAGGCGCTCTCTGAAGATGCCTGCTGTGGTATCATACCTCTAAGCTTTCCAGAGGGGGTGTGATGACCCCACATGGAAGAAAATATAAAAGTAATGGTTTGGGTGGCTGTGAGGAGTTTTATGGCACGACTTCCCTTGGCTGTAACTTGAAACCAGCTGGAGGTATTTAGTGCTGACTGAACTCGTATTGGTAAGAGGCACGAAAATATCTGAGCAGTACTGTGCAGGGTTTTTTTAGGAAGGGGTACTGGCTTGTGTGTCTGTGCATGTGTGGGTGCCCCTTTCTCACAGACAGGGGAGTGGTGAAACAAGGTTTGTTTCATTTTCTTCTTCATTGCCCTTTCTTCTTCCTACTCATTTTCCTGTTCCTCCACAGTACAGCAGTTTTTCATGTTGCTGTGAAAATGTCCATGCTCATGAGTGGAATTAACACGTTTGAATGGAAGAGGCTGCTAGTTTTTCAAGTCTGAACTTCGGCACCTTAACAGCATGTAGTACTCTTGCAGGAGGGTTTGTGGTGAGCTACCTCTGTGTTGCTGGCCAAACGCTCTTGAATCAGAGAATGATTTTTTTTTTTTTTTAATTATTTTCTTGGCAATCAATGCAAACTTCTGATCACTGACTGATTCAGATACTGGGGAACAGGACCACCAAAAACAATTATGAAGTTGCTTACATAAATACTTATTCAGCCCTTTCCCTCGTGGTCTCCGCTTGCTGCACGCCGACAGGTTGCAGAGCCGCGGCAGCGCTGAGGCCAGCGCCTGTCCCTCGGGGGTGTCCCTGCCCCTGTGCCATGGAGGCCCCCACAGGATGTCTCCAGCCCTCAGCAGCCGCCATTTTCTTTCCCTAACACCTTGTACCCAGGTGCTTCTCTGGCTGATGGAAGTTTTGGCGTGATGGCCAGGCTCTGCCATGTGGTGGTTTTCCCCGCTGGGGCTCCCCGTGGTGCCAGAGACAGCAGGAATAGTCTGGGACCGGCTTGGGGCGGCTCAGGGCCTCCTGGCAGGCCGCCCCGCTGTGCAACCTGACAATGTCACTGTGTGAGAGATGTGAGTAAAGGTGTGACTGGGGGATGGCGGTGAGTATCCATGAGGGAATCCCCTCACGCTGAGGGGCAGGTGAGGAGGCAGGAGCTGTGCGGAGTCCTGCAGACACGGGTGGCCTGAGCACCTACCAGGCAGACTCCAAAGCACTCGCTCCATTTTGCCTCAGCCCTAACCTGTGGGACCAAAGTTTTATTGCAACTGATGGAGAGTTTTGCTCTAGTTACATGTATAAATCAACCTGAACTAGGTATTGGGCTGTTTACTGATCAATTAAACACATCTCATACAGAGTAAAAGTCAGTGTGGCTGTTTAAAAAGCTGTTTATGGGTTTTCTTCAAATGCTTCCAACCTTAGCAGAAGAATTACTTCTTCATTCTACCTGAAATTGTGCCATTATCTAGTTCATCTCAGATGACTAATAAAGTATTTAGTTCTCATTCAATCTATTTGGCTCTTATCTGATATGAAACTCAAAGTTATATTCTTTCTCTAAGGTATTTTCAAGTTATACCTGTGAATGTTGAGGTATGGAGACAAAATCAGTAGTCCTGGTTAGCCTGAACAGAAGTGGGGGCTCGGTTCCTGAATGGACCACAGTGACATCCAGAAAATGAGGTTGCAAAAGTTAAGGATTTGCATGGCATCTCAACAGCAAGGACAGAAAGTCAGACGTGTTCATGTCCTTATCCAGGTAAAATAGTGTGGGCCTTACTCCTTTCTTCACATGCGTGATCTTGACCTTAGACTTAGCGTAGTATCCTCTAACTACAAATGCTTTACTACTTCATCCTTTTTGTTTTGTCTGAGATGGCAAAAGTAAACATAAATGTGTAAATACATTTTACTACTTGACATTATATTGGTTTGTTGTTTGGTTGTGGGTTTTTTTGGTTGGTTTTTTTTTTTTTTTTTAATTCTGTTGTACTTTGCTTGTCAACTAAGGTAACTTGCTTTGAATTTTCTGTGATTGTTCATCAGTGCATGAGTACTGTGAAGAATGTGTGGTAGGTACCTGTATATTACATCAGCAATGTATGGTTACTGATACTCATGTAGGGAACTGTAGTAACATAGCCTACTTCTCACCAAATTAAGGAGGAGAAAACCATATGGTGTTTCATGTCCGTTCATGCCTGTTACATGTTCTGTAGTGAACAGAATTTACTATATAGCTTTCTAGTGCTAGTTCCTTTCTATCTGGTTTTATTACAAGCATAAGGTTTTGAGACAGACTGCATCAAAAGCAGACATAAGAGTTAACTTTGTCAAACGTTGTTAATTTTTGATTTGTGCAGCATAGAAATTTTTTCCCTAAAAACCAAACAATTTTCTTTTTAAAATGTAGGAGTTAAAAGATAATGAACTAAATTGAACCTCAAAACAAAGGATTTATTGTTTTGAAGACAAACTTGCTGTAATTGCACTTCCTGTGAAGTATTTTTTTTTCTTCTGTCCAAGCTTATATTTCACTTACAAGACAGGAAATACAGCTTTGCTGATTAAATTTTTTTTGAGTTATAAATAACTTGCTGTCTTCAAAGACGGTGTTCATTTTAAATGTGCTTCTAAAATGAAACTTTGTGATGAGTTAAAAATTAAATTAAAATCTTTGTTTACCTGGATTGGTAAAATAATTACTTATGGATGTCTATACTGTGTGTACACATGTAAGAAGTGCTTTCAGGGAAAAGGGTGTTAAAAGAAAAGCTCTGGCACCTGTAACTGGTCTAAATTGTTTAATTTCTTATTCTTTGCTGTTCATATCTGTCCCTGTCTCACTCCCACCCCTTCCATGAGAAGTAATAAATATGTTTACTTTCTATCAACTTGCTCCTTTGCTGGGGTTAGAGTACAGATAAAATAACAAAATTTAATCCAGAAGCTGCAAAGGAGGAAAAATACCAGCCATGTATTTTTTTTTATTGCATTGTTTATGGATATTTATTGTTAAATACTAAGAGACAGTGGTCAGCATGGTGGCAGAAAGCAGATCTCTATAACAATATTCATGTATTAAGCCATACAATGAATTCTGGTCTGTTTGTCACAGTGGTAGGCGTTCCTTGTCTGAAGGCCTGATGAATCTTGGTCATTGCTTATCCTCACAAGTGGTGTGATGTGTGGGAATGCTGAGTCTACCTAAAAAATTATTAACATTAAAACTGGCTTAGCCCAGCATTGAGTCCAAAAAGTTAACAGAAGATTCTTCAACAGCATTTTTTTGAGATCCACTTCTCTCCCTACCTCTCCAATTTCCACAGCTCTTATGTTAAGAATCCTCTAATAGAGGATACGTACCCATTTAGACCCTAAATTTCCATTTATGGACCTGTTTTCCAGTAGTTTGTTTAATTCCTTTTTTGAACCCATGGACATCCTTTGGCTTCACAGCCTCACGTGACAGCAAGTTCCAGAAGCTTGTAACCTGCTGGGTACAAGTATTTTGTATTTAAATAGGTTTATTGTTAGTTTCAGTGAGTACCGCCTTGTTCTAGTGTTGTAGGACATGACAAATAACAGTTCTGCATTCAGCAGCTGATGGGTTTTTTGTTATATCTAGTCATAATCTACTCTCAGCCACCTTCTCTCCAAGCAGAGTCCCAGCCTTTTCAGTCTCTCCATGTAAAGTATCTGCTCAGATTCCATTTGGTTGCCCTTTTCTGCACCCCTTTAACATTACTATGTCCTTCTTGGTATGTGGAGAGCAGATCACAATACTGAAGTTGTGGGAGTGCTCAGGCTGTGTGAAGTGGCAGAAATGCTCTGTTTTGCTCTCTTTCTGATGATGCCTTGCCTTTTGGTGGCTTTTTTGACTGCTGCTGAACACCGAGACTACGACTTTAGAGAACCGTCAAGGACGGCTCCAGCTTCTGAGTGGGAACGGTTAGAGCTGGTATTGCCTGGATGCATTACTTGAAATTTATCTACACTAAAGTCTACCTGACAACTTTTTTTCCTGATCAGTTTTGTCACTGATAAACATGCTGAGTAACACCAGAGCCAGCACTGATCCCAGGGATTGCCCTGCTGATTCTTCTCCACCTTAAAAAAGTGTCTGTTAAGCTCTATCCTTTGCTTTCTTATTCTTTCTAATGTGCTCACTCTTGAAGGTGAAGTGAATGAAGTTGGACTTGCTAGAGCGTGGTTCCCAGGTTCCCCTACACAGCTGGGAGTTCTGCAGGCAGGATCTGCGAGTCCTCCAGCACAGATGCTCTCTATAATGCCAGCTTACACACCTTGGCTAGTGGTTCTTCAAATTCATATTTGAGTTTCTTCAGAACTTGTGTGAACATTGTTCTGTCCCAGTGAGTTGTTAACATCTAACTTTCTTGTTTGGTGTAATATTTCATAAATTTACTTCAGATTGATCTGGCTCCTCTGCCTGATTTGCAAAGAGTACAGTGGGTGTGGAAATCTCCCCAAAGATTTCAGCAGTAAGAACTGATTGAAAGAATTCACTGAGCTTCACTGCTACAGCTTTATCATCCCCATCTGTCCCTTTTACACCTTTGTCATCCAACAGTTCAACTGCTTTCCTAGCCGGATTCCTGTTGTTGGTGTTTACTAGCACCGTGATCTTTGTTTGCAGGCACTTTTTGGATTGTCTTTCAGCACTCTTAATTTCCTGCTTACATTTGACTTGCTGTGTTTTATGGGCTTCCCTGTCTTTACTTAAGCAATCCATTTTCTGAGAGCTGACCTATGCCCTGCAATATTCTCCTAACTCCCTGAGGCTTCTTGCTTTTTGAACTGCTCCTTTTTAGCGTCCCCTTTCTTCCTTGCCACATCCTTATATGGTTCCAATTCTTAAAATTGAATATCTGTACAGTGGTTTTGTATGGTGACCTTAGTATCAGTGCCATTCTTTGCACTAACAGATAGCCTTTATAGCTTTCTTTATTTTGGATTGTACCCTATACTTTTCCACTGAAGAACTGTATATGGATCTAGAATAATGACTGATACTATATCATCCCTTTCTTTTTCACCAAATACCAAGTATTTCTGAATGTCCTCATGTGTTGTTGATATATGGCAGCTATTAATATTGTAATACCTTGTGAAAGCCATCTATTAAAATTGAGAGGACAAGCTGGGTGTGAAGCTGTTCTGCGTGGTAATGGAGCTACATATATTACCTTTTGCATACACACAGTGTTGTGGTAAGGCATTAGCTGTCTTTTTCTACCTGCTAAGCCACAGAAATGCGGCGTTCAGATCACGGCTAACCCTTGCAGGAGGTTAACCTTCATGGGAACAAAAGCACAGACACCAATATGATGGTTGCTACTTGTTCAACTTATTAGCTGCGCAATTGCCTTATATATGCCCCTTAAAGGGATCCACCTTAAGCATGGCTGTGTTTTGGTAACATTCTTCTTTGGCATGTTTGATTGGTTCCCTATTCTTCCCGTACATTGCGAGGTCTTCCGAGCGCCTCTCCCTATACACACACACTATATGCAGTGATGGTTGAAACTTTGCACTTACACATATTCTAGACCAGGATTTCATAAAATTCAACCCCCCTGCACTTAAAACATCCAGGAAGAAGATAGCCTTGCTTTTCCAGTTTTGCAGACGTGGAAAAAAACCTGAAGGAGAATACTCTGTGGTTGTATGAGAGGTCTCTGTGGACATGTTTGCAAGAGCTGAAGTGCATTTATAATAATTTCTCTGGAGTTACCAGAAGATTGTCCTTTTTCCATAGGGAATGTGCATGCATTTGATGGAGCAGTACAGAAGTTTATTCTCTACAGATGCACTTTGAAGGGCTGCTTTGACAGATGCAATCCAGCATTGAAACAAGATATGCAAACAAGTTGATTAATACTGCTTAGCTAGCTAAAGCTACTGTTAACCAGTAACACCTAGATATCTGAATAAACCTAGTACTGTGTTCTCTTTGAACTGTATCAGTAAAGCCACAGGGAAGTCACATACATTCTTTGTACTAGGAGCATAGGACTTGAGTGTTTGGGTGTTTTTCTGGGCCACATCTGGTTCCTGCTATAGCAGTCACCTTGCATTCTGTAAATAGAAACACCTAAATTTGCAGAGCTTGTCCATTTGAGCCTTTACTTAACTTGTGAGTGCTGGACCAATCTTGCTTCAAATCTATCTGTGTGTATGTGCTTTGTTGTTGAAGGTCTTGGATTTGAGCCTACTACATTCCTGCCTGGACCAGAAAGCTGTTGGAAATGTACACACTGTCTCTGCGTGATGATTTTGCTGATGAGTTGCAGGAGCTCCCCATAGTATGAGGAGCTAAATAATGAAGTAGAGTTGTATACTTTAAGTTACTGCAGAAAAATGAAAGTGAAATTGTCCAGAGCAATTTCTTCACCATAGCTGACTGAAATAACATCTGGGGTGAAAACCTGTACCTCATCACTTTGTTGTAATATGTGCAAGGGAAATGATGTTGCAAGTGAAACAGTTGCTGAAAGATGAACTGGACTTCATGACACAGAAGACTTCTTACAGCGCTGTATCTGACTAAACCATCCTCTTCGGTGATTTCTTATCAAATGAAACTTCTGGGGCTGTCAGAATCTTCTGTGCTCATTGTTTTCTGTGGAGCTGTGGAATTGTTCCCAGTGCCAGGCTTCAGAAGGATTTTGCTTGTTAACTTAAAATAGAAAATGATATCTAGCTAGGACTGGTACGTTTATGTAGCTACTCCAGCCAGACTTCACTTGTCTGGTATTTAGGTACTGGTAATTTAAACAACATATTAATTTATAGTTTTCTAACTGTAAAATACATTCATTAATATGAATTATTTGCAAGATTTCTATTAGAATGTTTTTTAAATGGTATGGTCAAGTACATAGTTCTTACTACTTTCATCACTAGGTTTCAAAACACTTTACAAAGAAGTATCAGAGAGAAAGGAGTTTGAAAGGACTTCTCTAAGGCTTGAAAAAAGGTAAGCAAGGCAAATCTTCTGATTCCATGTCTGAATGCAAAGTTGTCTTATCCTAACTAAAATAAATTAGGACTTTACTGACTAAAACTTGTGAGTGAATACACTTGCATTACCTATAATGTAGGCTTAGTTTAGATTTAGCTTAAGGAAAAAGGAGAAAAAATACAAAAAAAAAAAAAAAAAAAAAAAAAAAAGTACAAAGAGAAAAGCCACTTAAGTGAAGTGTACCCATGAGCATGTTTAGGTATTATCAAATAAATTTAAGTTCTTACCTTTAAACTGCATGCTTCATATGCAGAATTTCTGGAGCTCATTGGAGAACTATTTTTGGGTGAATTTTGTAGCCCAATTCTCTGAGTGTCTAATGCAAGACTTTGCCCTGTAATTGCATTAGTATTAGTTCTGCTGGCTCAGATGGATTAATTTGATCAAAAATATTGTAATTAATTTAGTGGTAAGCTAAAATGCTCATTTCTTCCACAATGAGACATTTAGTGTAAAAACAGTTTTCAGAGATTAAGTGCCTTCTCATGCATAGCTATTCCACCCTATCTGCAGACAAAAAAAAAAGAATTTTAGATTCTTATAAACTGGAAATGAAGCTATTACTAGCTACCTTTTGAAAGTTTGTATCCTGAAAAATAAATAAATAGGATTAAAAATCACCCTTTAAACTTATTACCTGGACTCCCTGTACCTTGCCCCTTCCAGATGACAAAGTTATTCACTCTTTCCCATCTTCAGATGAGAGAACCTGAACGTGCTTTATAGGAAAAAACTCTGCAAAGTTTCCTGGCTTACAGGAGACAGAAAGACTTCTGGAAACTAAAAAAAATGAGCTTACTAGAAAAATAAAAAGCTTTGAACTGTTCGACAAATATTGAACCTCAACTTGTGAAAATAATACCCGAGTTTAGGTTCAGTGTCAGGTTTTGACGCTGTTGTTTTGAACAGTCCTGGTTAAGTTAAATTCAGAGCAAGGGCTGACTGCTGCCTTTTGTATTATGGAGTTACATAGTACAACAGTTAACTTCGAGTTCCGTTATGCCAGCTGCTGTGCAAACAGTGAGGAAGACCTTGTCATTGCGCCCAAGGTGTTTTGTCCAAGCTAATGAACAGCTGCTTACTTCCAGTGCAGTGATTTTAATTTATTTTTTATTTATTTATTTATATGGATGACTATACTGAATTGATGAAACTGAATAGTTGTGATTTGTTTGTTTCTTTCGGGGGATTTGCTGTGCTTCTGCTTTTACTCCCTGCTTTTCAGAACTGTGTGCCTTTTCATTGGTCTTACAACATACTCAATAACTTGTGTTGTTAAAACATATCTCCTAGAAAACCATCTGTTTTTTCATTTGAGAAAAAAAGATAGACCAAAATTGCATGCAACTTTTTTTTTGTTTTTCTTTCCTGATTTGTTACCTTTTCTCATGCTTTAGAAGAAAGGCATTCTCAAATTTAGATTTCTGTAGTTTCAGTTTCCAGCCCCTGGGTTTTGGTATGTCTTTCTCTGAGATAACTTTAGCATCTGGTACTGCTAGTCTCCCTCTGAAAGTACTTCTGCTCTGTGTGATAAGAAACCTTCTAACCATCTTAAACTGAACTTTGTACATTTTTTGGCTACAATAAACATATATGTATATATATTTATATTTTTTAATATATTTTCCCATCTCCAAATCATTGTCATGCCCTATTTAATTATCTCCAGACTTTTTCAATCCCTTTTAAGGGTTTATATAGATAACTTTACTGTCAAGGCAGAAGTCTGTGACTCTTCCTGGCTCATATGTGAGAGGACTTGTATTTGCTTCAGTGACATGGTAGACATTTTACATTATGTGTGTGTGTGTCAAACTGAGAGGCCTTGCTTGCACTTTGAGTTCTCTGAAACAGTAAATTTAAACCCAAACACTGGGGAAAAAATGCTAATGCTGTATGTTTTTTAAAGAAAAAAGGAAAAGAAAACCAAAACAAAACAAAGGAGAGAAAGAACTAACTAGGCTCTGGGGATTGATCTTGACTGTGCCTTATTACCACAGCTTTATCCTTTCCAATTCTTAAAGATGCTGTCAGTTACTGAACTCTGATGACCTGATTAATGCATTGGAGGGATGCCTATAGATTGTGGTATTGATATTGTTTCCAGATGGTTTCCTGGCAGGCAGATTGGCAACAAGATGTCATCTTTGCGGTGATGAGGGGGAATAGTGTGCTTTTTTTTTTTTTTTAATGGAGCTTGTCTCAGCAAATAAATACCAGTCATTGGGTCAGTCGCTCTGAAAAACAGTAGCCTTGTGGTAAGCTGAATTCTGTGGATTTATTGGAGTCTATAGAGTAATACAGGAAAAGGATATGATATCTATATTGCTTGTAGAGACTTAAAAGCCCTGTAATACCTGCTGCTCCTTCAGTCAGCAGGGAGCTGTCTTTTGAAGCTGCATGTATCCTGTGCATGTGGAATATATGGGATAATCCAAGACATGTTTCTTGGGGCAAATACTGGATTTCACAGGACTTAATTCAAAGACTTGAGTTTCATCAATGCAGCAGGCAGCAGCTGTTAGAAATTCTTAAGACACCAGTGTTTAGGAACTGCCTTCCTGTATTTTATGCTTCACCCAGGTAGCACTGATCAGTCTCAATACAGGTGTGAAAGGGATATAAATGAATTGCTGACAGTATCCAGTGCGTCACAATAGATGCCTGAACTGTCCTTTCTATCCCTCCTCCCTGTCCCTTTGTGACAACAGTGTAGTGTCCTATGCACTTTTCTGTGCTGCCAAGAAATAGTTTCTTTTTAGTGACACACTGTTTTGTTTGCACAACGGCCACATGTACAGCTGGTTCCATTTAACCCATGAGACTGAAATGGTTTGTGAAGTGGCTTCTTATTTTTATTTTTAAAGCAAAATTAACCTCTAATCTCATTTTTCTTACAAGGGGTCCATATATCGATATATAAATTGAAGACTTGTTAGGCAGAAGAATCAGCTGGGAGACTGGGAGTGTCACAAGGCAGTTCCTCCTTTGAATCTTAGTTTTTAGTCCTAGAAAAATGTTTCATTTCTCTGAAGGGAAAGGAGCTGGATTCAGTGGGAAGTCCCTATCCTAAAAACCTGAAAATTAGCTTATTTTCTTGGGGGGATTTGCAAGCTGTGCTGTTTCACTGACACTAACTCATTTTAAAACCAGTTCAGCTGTGTCTAGATGAGTTGTTCTCTGTGCAAAGAGTAGTGTACTTGCATATCGTGCATCTTAATTTATAAGGAATGTGATGGAAAATTCTCTGGATTTTTTCTTCTACCTTCATTACGTTACTGTTTTACACCACATCCACAGAAATCCATGATTCTACCCATGGACATGCTAGAACACAGTTTTCTTCCTTCCTTATCTGTTGATCTCTTCTAATGTCAGAAGAGATAAAGATGCAACAAGATGATGTGTTTTGCTGACTTCAGGACCCCACATGGCCCCAGTGGCTTGCACAGAAAGTGCTTTATTGGAAACTAATTGTAGCACTGAACGTTTTAACACATAACCTAGGGACACCATTGTACTGTTGGACTTTTAGCACTAGAGAAGCGGGAGATAATAAACTGCTATAGGAATAAAAGCCTTGGCCAGAGTTTCGAACTTTAATAACAGTTTTTGTTGCAAGGAAGCTCTGAAATTACAGTGGTTCTGAGCCAGGTCATGCTATAAATCTAGGAAGTTAGAGACAACTTGCTAGTAATGTTCTCTAAGATTTCTTACAGAAAATGTGGTTCTTATTGCAATATGCCTCCTCAGTCCAAGAGGACTGGCAGCTGGTTCTACTACTGCTTGCGCCAACAAGGCTGTAACTCTGTGTTTCTCTTAATCATCAAATTAATTTTCTTCTAGACCATGAAAGAGAGGCTTCCATTTAGACACAGGTTTAATGGTGAGTTTAAACCTGCTAGAGCCTCTAGGTTGGTAGTATGCAGTGTAGCAGGGAGAGGCTCATGCTTTTGGCAAAGTTCCACTTATCCACTTCACTTAAATTCAGTTTGTGGCCTGTCCTTGATCAGCTTCACTTCTGAGTCCTACCTGCTTCTGTCTACAACTGGGTCAGTAAAAATGCCATAGGACTTTGAAACAATGCATGCAAGGCCAACTTCTTCTGCCATAGTTCTAAACCAACTAAATCCCTAATCCATGACTTGTGTCTTGTGTATATCTGGCCAAATGTTCCCATGCAGAAATTAATGGTAAGTGTCTGGTGAGGAATCTCTAGTTGAAGGATCACTAAAGCTCTCTGTGAGAAAGCTTTCGAGGAAAACCAGTGTTCCAAATTCATTTCACCACTTTGGTTGTCTTTCTGAGGACCCACAGCAGCCTGAAGAATACAGAAGCAACCAAAGTCTTGCTCTAGCCTGGATTACAAAATCAAATTAATGTGGAGAGAAAATACATATCAATGTCACTGGCTAGTGTCTTCCCTAGGAGAAGAAATTACTCCAAAATGGATTCATTGCTACAGACGATTGAGAGGAGAGGGAGCATCTTGGCTTAGTCTTCCTAAACCAAGGAAATCTGAAATAGAGATTTATGTTCCCAGCTTAATTCTTAAAGTTGTGGGCAGGGAGGGAGAAAGGGAAGTGTATTCAGTGGTATGAGGCTAAAGGCAAATTGCCCAGATCTGCCCTCAGAAATGTAAGCACAACTTTCAGTAATTTCAGAGGGAACTGCACGACATAATGAAAGGATAACGTGGTAGTCAGAAGTATCCAACTCCAGTCCTGTCCTTGAAGGGAATGAGACCCTGCAGTCCAGGGGGGCCTGTCCAGCCTTATTTTGGATAGCTGTACCATACAATCTCTTTCAAACTCTGATCTTTAAGTGGAATTAGGCTTCTTTCTTTAGTGTGAAGCTGATCCTCTGCCATATTGGGAGTATTCTTCTGATTTCTAAACTCAACATATTCACTGTTCATTTTGTACCCATGACTTTTATGTCTCTGGTTATCCCAGCCTCTGTTACTCAAGAGTTGTTTTATTTAAGTAATTTTCTGTTTGATTTTGTTTGTTTGATGTCTGTTAATAGTATACTATCAAGAGTGGGGCTAAAGCTCAGCAAAGGGATGTTTACAGTGAGAAACAAAGTGAACTAGTAGGGTATGTACTACATCAAAGTTAACCCAATTAGGTTGTAAAACTGCAGCTTTGGCTGTAGAACTGTTCCTCTCCAAAGGTGCAGCTGACTTCTTGCTGTGCTCCTCTTCCATCTGTGCAGGAAGAGGTTGGAGGCACTGATGGCTTCATGCGTAGAGTCCCTGGAAATGCCCTGCCCACTGAAAGGTGATCTGTGGCAAGAAATTAAATTAGCACAGTACTTCCTACTTCCTCATTTTATAAACCAACTTTTAAGTCCCTGAACATCAGCAGTGTGTTTAGACTTTCAATGGCAAGAGATGATGATGCAGAGGAGTAGCTGCCAGAGATGACTTAGGAAGAATGATGAGTTTGAGAACGTGAGGGTTAACACAAAGCAACACTTTATTTTATCCCAAGACTAGTAGTTCCTACAAATAAATAAACGTAAAGATTCAAAATTTCCCTGTTAGTGACTTGGGATGAAGCTGGAATGTGTATTATTTTGGCCTCTACCTTTTTTGCTTTGTATAGGTATAGTATTTTTCAGAAGCATCTATGTTCTGTTGAACATCAGTGGAATTTAGCATAAAGTATCTGAGGTGTTCTCTGAAAAATGTATTCTCTGTGAACTTTGTTGCTTTTGTTATGCATTTGTCATGACTCCAGGGAGGCAATGCTGCATTTGGGAGCAGCAAGTTTACCTGCTTTGCTGTGGTGGTTCTGGGTATGACCTGAAATAGAATGGCAAGTTCCTGATCTGTGTGGACATAGGAAAAAAGGCTGCTGTTCCGTGATTAGATGCATGGAGAAAATGTGAATTTGATTACTTTTTTGGATTGAAGGACTTGAACATATAAGGTTTGTTTAGGTATGCATGTCCTCTGTTGGCCATATCTCAAACTTGTTCCTCAGTAAACCAGAATAAGCTGTGTAAGTATCGTGGAAAATATCACTTAAAATCCATCACTAAAATGTGCCATGTTTTACAGCTCACAAAAGCTGTTAGGTGGTATATTATGATAAGAGTAAAGAAAACATAAATTTGCAGTAGCAGCGACATGAAAGAAACTGGTTTGCTATGAGGTTCCTAAGGGTCCTTCTTATTGCCATGTGAAATAGTAACTGGGTGCCAGTGAGTATTGCTTGTGAATTGTGCTTGCTCAATGAAAGCCTAGAAATAATGCAGTTAAATACATAAAGGGGGAATATTTGAGTTGTACGCTTTATTCCAGTTTCACCTTTTTCTTAAAGCGTCAACAGACATACAGTTGCTTTGTTCCAGTGGAAGTTATAAGGAGGTTTTGATTTTCATTGTGAAGCTCATTTGGATAGTTAATCACAATTGCCTCTGTATTTACACCAGTTCACCATGGGAACTCTGAGAGCCACGTCTTAGGCTACCATGTTGCCATATCTTCTGCTTCCTCAGCCAACTCAGAATATCAAAGATAGTGATTAAAATAAAATTGTTTTATAATTCTTATTCTCCTCTTCACAAAACTCTCATGCAAGCTAAGACTCCTCCTCTCCCCACACTGGAAAGTACCATAAACTTCCCTTAAAAATATTATTCTTGTAGCCTTGCTTTAAATTACAGTTATGGGCAGTATTACAAAAACTCAAAGGTTAAACAATGTTTGGCTCATATTTACTTAGGTGGAGGATTATAGCATGCATTTCACTTACTACTGCAGAGGCTATAGCATTTGCTTAGTCTACAAAAGCACTGCTATGGGTCTTGCCTGTGCACCAGATTTGGATGCAGTGAGGGCAAACCCAATTTGCCCTCTTCCATTTGCATAAAGTAACCTTGAAGCTTCCCAGCACCCCTCCTGTTCTCTGTTCCCCAAAAGTATTCTAGTATTTGGAATTTGTAAACACAGGATTTGGGATTCCATATGCATCTGGAACTGATAAACTGTTGGTATTACAGAGATGTAACCCTTTATACCTCTAACCTAGGAAATCTCTAGAGAGGCACGTTGGATGTAGATGCAGGCAGATTCCTAGCAGCTAAAACCAAAATGAAAAAGTTGTTGTTGAATGGGTGGAATTTTCATTGAAAACTATGTTACTTAGGAAGGGGGGAAATAAAAACTGTAGAATCTGTTTGGCAATAAATACAGCCATAATATGCTTGAGCTAGGAACTGAAGAGATGAGAGTCAAACAAAACTTGTCAGATGGCATTAGTGGGGGAGAGAACCTTTTGGAAGAGACAGGGTAGTGAAGACAAAAAAAAACAACAACCAAACCAACCCAAACGAAAACCTCACCCCTAACAGAATCTTGGATTAGTTGAGGTTCAGTGAATGGCTTTGTTGAAAATGCAAGGAAAGAATTTAAATAGAGAAGGCCTGATAAGGTGCAGGGCATCACAGATCTGTTTCCATAGTGACATTGTTCAAACAGAGGCTTAAAGGAACATGAATACCGTTGCAGCTGAACTCTATAGAAGATACCAATCTTCCAATGGGATACTGGCTGTTGGTAGTTTGATGTTTTTCCCTATTAGTTGAATTTGGGAAAAAGGTGGTGAGGGGAAAACAAGGTCTTAGACAAATAATTGATTTGACAGACTACTGCTGCCTTCCAGCTCTTGCTTTCTGCATTTTACGTGCTGTCTCCACTCATTTTTACTTTGACTGTTGTAATTGTTAAATACTGCATTCGAGTGTTTTTTAGAAAATTAAATGGATACCCCCACCCCCTACTCACCAATACTGAAGCAAACACAATTTTATACCAGTGTGGGATTCGAATATGCATGTTCCTTCATGTCTGTGTTTATTCTCCTTTGATAAAAAGCTGCAACTGAACCATTTACACAGTGTGAGTGTAGCACACATACATTTAGTATTTCATGTCACCACTGGGTATTTCATGTCACCCACTGTCCTAATCATCCTATATCCATTGGGAAATTCACCAGGCATCACCTTCTTTTCATAACTGATGCTTTTCTCTTTGAAAAGAGGGCTCAAGATCTGGTTAGAAAAAAAGCTGTTTCATGTTACAAATACTGTGGTGTTGGAGTTCTTCCTTCCATTTTTGTTCTCAAAATTGCCATTCTGCAGATTTTTCTTACCTAAGTATGCTCTGAAAATAAGCACAAAACCCTTAAGTTATAGCTGTATAAAACATATTTTAAGATTAAATGCATACCAGTCACATGTCTGTCTAAATTATGATACATTTTAAAAAAACAAAACCCCAAACTTTATTTAAATAGAACTGCAGCAGTTCTTGGACTTGAACTTTTTAGTACAGGCTGAATAAGCGACCTAATAAGAAGATAATTTATGTAGGAAGAGGGTAGAAAAAACTCTTTGTGCTTCTTTAGCAGCTTGACTTCAATGCATAAAAGACTGGGGCAATATGGAAATGCTGAATATTATGAGAATGGCCAAGTTTAGACAACTTTAAGCCATGAGCAGCTTCGTATTTTGTACTGATCAGCTGGTGCTTATCATTGCCGTGACTATTCTTCTCAAAGTGTTTGAGACCATATGGAGTCATTGGAGTTGCACCCAATCTGGATCTGATCATTAGCCTGTTTTCATCTAAGAACACAGGTAGTTTGCATTGGAAACATTATGTACTCATTGAATCAATTGACCTTTATAGTTAGAGAAAATTACCTAGGGAAGAGTTTTGGCTTCAGTGAGGTAAATGGATTAATTATTTTTTTTTCCCAAAATTGATAAGTTGGCCCCCCCAAAATATCTTTAAAGTAACTTGAATGCATATTGCGAAATACTAATTTTCTGTATGTTGATTCAATAGCTGCTTTATGAAGGCATATCCCAAAGGTGCTCAGAGGCAGAGGGAAGAAAAGCAAGTAACTGTAAAAGTGCAGTGTTTTGGCATGAACATGCTAACTTTAAACATACTATTCTAGTTAGACTGTGTATTTGTTTTGGTTAAGGAAACAGGATAGTACAAATCTCCTGTAATAGCATAAATGTGAGTATCTAACAGACAATAAACTTAGAAGACAATTTAAAAAATGGATGTTTCTGCAGAAACTATTTGTATTTTGTAATGAAATCAGTTTTTACATATTCATGGGGAAGTGGAGGGTGTCTCTCAATTATAACCCCTCAGAATGCCAACAGAGCAGATAACACTCATTAAATTCCTCCCCTTTTTCACACCTACCTTAAGGCGAAAAAAACTTACATTGAAACTTCTTATTTCACTTCTTGGAAGGGATAGGGAGCTGGGAATCACAGACACCAGGGCAAATGTTATTGTTGTTTAAATAGTGTAAAAGAAAAAAGGTCACTTTTAACTGAACTCTGATTTTAATGAAAAATGCTGGTTTAGACTGTGCTATTTATTATAAAATTCTGTAAACCAGTGGGAAACTGAAAGTTGGAATTTTTAGTCTCACTCCGTCCTTTCCAAAGAGATTTCATCAAGTGTCTCCTACTCTAGTGGAAGATTTTCAAAGATATCATGTATAGTCTTACTACTGAGCTGTCAGTCAAATAGCAGCCTACAATTACTTGAAGGGGAGTTTCAAAGATGAAACAGCGAAGCTTTTCTCAGTAGTGACAGATGGAAAAATGAGGGGCAGTGTCCTCAAGTTGCAGCTTGAGTGGTTCCCATTGAATCTTAGGGGAGGGTACTGCAGCACTGGCATTGGCTGCCCAGAAATGTTGTGGCACCTCTGTTTGTGGAGGTGTTCAAGGCTTGTCTAGACAAAACCACAGCTGATCTGATTAGGTATTGATGGTAGTTCTGCTTCAAGTGGGATGTTGGGTTAGGGATGTGTAGAGATCCTATCCAGCTAACATTTCTGGGACTCTGCCATTATGTTATCAGTTTATTAGTTTTCCTTCCTTCATCATCATGCCTGGGTAAGATAAAGACCTCCTACAGCACCTCCCAAAACTGGTGATGTCTCAGTCTGTTTGGGGTCCTGGTTCATGGTTTCTAAATTTGGACAGCTCATTCGAGTTAGAGTTCACGAAGCTGTCTCTGTTATCCTGATTTTGAACTTTCCTGGATCTCAGCAAACAAGGGTACATTTTGATTATATTTTCATTTGTGGGTTGGTTTTTTTTCTGATGTGACACACAATCTCTGTGTACTATTGTTCATGAAATCGTACTGTCCTATATCTCTTAATCTACTGCTGTGTTCTGTGAGCCTAACAATGCATGTTCTTACATGGTAGCTGTAGAATATCTGCCCAGCTGCTTGGAATATAGAAGACCAGTGCTCCTGACTCTAAAGATTGTGAAATCACGTACTTTAAAAGCAGTAATCTCATTCAGTGTTGTGTTCCTCACCGTATCTTTTTCCTTGGAAGTCCTTTTTTAGAGGGAATATAGTTGCATTTGAACTTTCTGCCTGCCTTGTAGAGCTTCTGCAACAATTTGCTTCTATAATAACTGGGTAGTTTCTCTTGGAACATGAAAGGAGCATTATGTTTTTGATGGGAGTCAAAAGTAGTGTAACTCAGGTTCTCTCTCTGGAGCTTGCATTAAGTGCTTTGTTAATGTCAGCTTGGCTTTCTGCAGGCAAATGCTTATCTGTGAAGAAAATACACGTTGAATCATATAATTACACCTCTAATCTATTATGAAAGTTTGTTACTAAATTAATAATGCCAGAAATAAATCATATGTTGGTTTAGGTTAGCTTCCTGTACAGCTAGAATCACAGAATTTCCTAATCTGAGCAGACTTTCTGTCACAAGCTCTATAGCTGGGGTTTGTTGCACTCCATGCCAGGAAGGGTCCCTGACGTGCCCCTTGTTTTGATGATTTACTTATGCATGTGCGGACATCTCCACTGACAGTGTGATTCACTGAAGGTGCCTCCTGTATCTTTTGGCAATTGGAGTAATGTACTGGAAAGCTGAGCATGACAGGTGCATTGCGGTATACTTGTTTTAAGGTTGATCACCCATTCCATAAGAATGGGATGCTTTACCTTTAAATAATCCTTAATACTTTTCAGTCAAGTTGCACAGAATACAAATATTTATTTTTAAAATCCAAAACGGGTAATACTGTTAGAAAGATTTTTATAAAGACACAGGTGACAAAGGTGAGAAAATCATACCTGCCAGATCAAGTCTTCTCTAATGAACAGGAAAGGAATGTTGCACTATGAGTCTGACAATGCAGTTGTCCAATATATATCCATGCAGGAGAAACTTGGTTTGATGTAGTTGTGGGTTTTATCTCTGTCTTGTCTGGGATTTCTCTGAGGAGGTCATCTGATAGTCCAGTAGGAGGTAATTTTACTTCTCCTTACTAGTTTGTGGACAATTTTTGCCTCTTTGGATGTGCTGTTGTCACTTTGTTAGGCCAGGTGCAGTCATCTAAATTTTACTATCCTATTGTCAAATGATTAACTCACTGTGTGGTAGGATGTTCTCTCTATCCTGAGTAATGCATAAAACATATTTCATATTAGCACAACAACTGACTGCTGAACCATGCACAAAGGTAGGCTTGGATTAGTTAGTGAAGCATACTACCAACTTTTACTTGAGATTAGACATGATTTTGGCATGATGGACCTATGACCACACTCTGTCTTCTCCTTAACAAAGAATTTAAGGAATACTGTGACGTTAACCTAGAATGTATTTCTAAGAAAGCATGTAGGCAGGGACCTTTGACAAGTTTCATCTTGGAATAGAGGAAGATACTCAAGCTTCAAATTCTGGTCCTTTTGGATGTAATGGGATTTTTTTTTTTTTCAGTCCTGATCCAACTCCCCCTGTGCTTGAGTGAATGCTAGAGTTAGTAAAAGGGAAGGGTAAGAATACAGGAAGGCAGGGGTGGGGCAGGGGGTGTGTGTGACACAGACAGGACAGGAAGAGGAAGGTGAATGTTGTAATTGGTAACAGCTGATACTTAAGTTGTGGATCCAAAATCCATCTAGACTGAAGCTTGGAGATGTGTTCATGTTGCTGTACAAGTACTAACAGACACAGCTCCTGGGCTAAGGAGTTTCCACTTAAAAACACAGAGGTTCCATCCTTTCTACAAGCAAAGAGATGAGGATCTCGGTCCTGGAAAGATGAAGTCCCTTCACAAAAGTCACTGTTGTTCCTCTTTCTCACACAAACTGACAATGACTCAACTCCTGTCTTCTGTGTCCAGGGCATTACTGCCAAGCCACGCTTTTCTTTCCCTAATGTTTCCTAACAGTCAAGTCAACAAAACTAAGTTGGTTACTAGGGTGCTGGCAGAGACCTTCCCTGTGCTATGGAGGGAGCGTGTGCGCATATTTTATTCCTAGGATAAAACTACAGTTCTGCCTTCCAGGAGCCTTTGCAAGTAATTTTCTCTCACTTGTTATCCAGGCAAGCAGTATTCAACCTGTGGATCTGGTATCTTAGATGTGTCCTGAGCCAGTTGTTTTGGAACCTGGTGTTGCATGCACAGAACCAGGAAACTCTCAGTGGGTGAGAAAAAACGACCTTTTCCAAGTACCCTTTGAGGTATACACTGAATGATTATTTGTTTTTTAAGAGTGGGAGAGTTTGTCTGAATAATGTTGAAGAACTAGTGAATTAGGAGCTTTCTTCTACTTCCAAAGGAATCTGTATTGATTTTGTTTGTTCTGGTTGTTCAAAATAAGAAAATAACTTAAAGTCATGTTGTGAGGGAGAAAATCATTAAAAACAATGAATAATCTTGCAGAGGAAGTGTCCCACTATGAAGCCTGACACCAGTGAGTTATTTTTTTTGTGGGAGGGTTATATATATGTTCTCCCTTCCCATCCTTAGTCACCCCTCTATTTCTAAGTGATATGGAAAGTGTTGGTGCCAAAAAATAGCTAGAAGAAATATTGATAAATGTGGGAATTGCTTACTTAGAACAGAGGCAAATTAGAAGGCAGCTGGTTTTCATCTTTTCTGTTAACTTGGGAGGTGGGTGGGTGTGAAAAATTGAGGCTACTGATTTATGTCCCCATATCATGCTCTTGGAGGAGGGGAAAAAGCAAGAGTGCTGAGAGTGAGAATTGAGCACACAGCATTTCTTCAAGCTTCTATTCATTATAGATTGCCTTTTAAGAAATGGAGGGAATAGTTTTTGCAGCTTTTTGTCTCTGCTCTATATCAAATGTCATAAGCTCTAGGGATGATATGAGACTAATTCATGGTATGCTTTATTCCTCAAACAACTTTCTACTTGAAAAACTTCATTGAAGTGGGATGAGTGTTTCCCTATGTTTACAGCATCAGGGAGATGTGGTGCTGTGCATAGTGTCTGGGTTAATTCTAGACTATCAGAAAGGTATTGTAGTAACATGTACAACTGAGGATTTGAGAATCCCCATGCAATATGTTAATGAAGAATGTAATTTAAATTCTTATGTAGAGCAAGTGGTTTTGGCATTACTGTGGATAGTTTTTCAAACTGTCAGTTCCAGGGTGGCTAAATAACAAAGTTAGGAATTATAATACAGAATAAACCAGAAACATTTATCCTGGTAATTTCAAAACTTGTATCTGTAGCTCTGACTATAACCCAGAAAAGCTTGATAGAACAGTGGGTTCAGAGATGGGCAGAAAAATCAGAGATATAGAATGACATCCGTAGGACCAGAGAGTAAGCTAGGACTCTTTAGTTTGGAAAAAACCTTTGTTGGAGGCCAAGAGTGTTGTAAAACTAGAAATGGTGTGAAGAAGGTAAACAAGGAATAATCAGTTATAGCATCATTTGAATACAGGGAGAACTCAGTAAAACTGAGATAACAAGCTTAAAACAAGTCTTTTTTTTTTTTTTTTTTTTTTTTTAAATACAAGGCATGTGCAATTGATTGTGGAACTCACAGCAATAAAATGTCAAGAAAGCCAAAATGGGTTCAGGAAAAGGTTAAATTCATAGAGGTTTAACTTGGGGACTATGAAACATGATGGTCTGACTTCATAAGTCCATAAACTGCTGATTGCCAGAAGCCAGGAGGGTGTATTTGGGAAAGAATTGCTGTAAGCTTATTCTGGCTTTATGTGTTCTTTCCCAAGGCAAGTGCTACTGATGGTCACTAGAGATAGGATATGCATAAGAATGAGACATTGGGGCATTTCTATGGCTTGCTTTCCAACATCCCTAGCTGTCTGACTCCATTTACAGATACGATACTTTGGTAATGCTCCACTTAATGATCAAACTACATCCTTACATTTATTCTGTACTCCTCTGTTCATGCATCAAGGCATACAGTAGCCCTGTCTGCCAGAGCATCATCCAGGAACTTCTCATAGTTACCTATTCAGTGTGACTCCATTAATTTCATGAGAGTGATTGCTTTGTGAGGTGCTGATCCTAATTCTGTTTTGTCTCTTTTGCAGCATCTATACACTCCAGCTTCACTTGCTGTTGCTTTAATCATCTTGGAAGCCTTTTCCACTTCTATTTATTGAAGTTATTTACTGTTGTTATCTAGGTAATTTAGATGTTGCTTTCCTAGTTGGCATCTCTACTCCTTTTCAGCCGCTAACCTTTCTGTTTGTCCACTTTCGGTTTTAAGTATTCCTCCCTCGAAATAATAGGTGGGGGGAATTTCCTGCTTTTGTCGTGGAAGGGGTGGAAGTGTGGTGCTCTGGTTCTTGTTTGTGAATTTGAAGGAAGTGATACTGTAAACTGTTAGTTCTGTAAAGCTCCTTTGACAAGTGACAGACAATTGTATTTCACATGGGCAAAATGCATGTGAGATTTTGTTGTTCTGGATTTTGCTTGTTTAATCCTGTAACTGCCATGAGTGAATTCCAGGTCAATGCTGGTGTCACATTAGCAGTGTGTGAGCCAGTGCAGTGAAGCTGCAGGGGCACGCTGGTTCGTTAACCTCTGCACTGGTGTGCTCAGAACGTGTGTATATTTTTGCTGCTGTCCCAGAGGCTGGGAGTGGGAACTTGGAAGTTTCCCACTGCAATCAATAGGAAACCAGCAAGTACTTAGGAATGAGAATTTCTTTCCTTTCTGGTATCTGGCACACTGCCTATTTTTGTGGTTTCTGTAATAGTCCAGCTTTCACACTCCTCTGGGTGTGCAGAGGTGACTGCTCTCTTCCCTGGCCATGCATATTACTAGGCAAGCCATCTTCAGAGAACTGAGGAAAATTTTGTGCCTTCTTAAAAAAGATGTTAAAAAATAGTGTCCTGAGGAAATCAAAAGAACTGTGGCTTAAACACGGGACTTTTGAACCAATGAGGCAGGCTTCCTTAAAAAGGACTAGCTAAAGTTTGGGGACTAGACAGATACCACAGTCATACTCTATTTTCTATGACCAGAAGTTTTCAAACTAACTTTCTAGCTTTTGTAGTTATGAAAAAACCTTTTAAAGAGGGCAGTAACTGCTGCAGCCATAGCCACCTGAGTTGGCAGGCAGCCTGAAACAATAAGCCTTGAGGTGTGAATTCCTCTCATTCATTCAATGGATGGCTAATTCAAATGGCATTGATACAACTTCAAAGGTGAACATTAACTGTTTCAGTGTGCATCAAAGCATCTAGAAAAATGGAAGAGTATGTAATGAAGGTGAGTAGTATTGTGTTGGGCAGCCTTTTAACAGCACAGGGTGAGCTAAACACTTGGCTTCTGAGTATCTGTGCAGCCCAAGTCTGCTCAATTAAAGAAACATTAGCTATAGATGAGTAGAAGTAAACAACAGAAAGTATGAAGTGAATAAAGAGAAAGGGGGAAATAGACCTTTGTCATAACATTTCAACTGGAGTTAGTCATGTATTTGCCTGCTGGCAATCTCATGCTCACCGAATTCTTTGACACCCTTGGCATGCAAAAAGATTTGACTACTTGCTGGATTTTGAGTTGTTGCTTATCTAGTCTGAAGGAGGAGAGACCAAGTATGCTTCCTACCTGATAAATAGAAGTTTGAGATAGGGATGTGCACGCTGTATTTTGTTGCTGACTGAAGTAAAAAGTAATTTCTATTTTTCGTTTAGCACAAAATGATTAGTTTGAGAGGGAGAATGCTGTTGCTGTGTAGTCTGGCTCAACTGGCGTTACCTTTAAAAATGGTAGAACATGGAAGAAATTTACTATATGAGCTTTTATTTTAAGGCAGCTCCAGCTGCTAAATAACCCTTCTGAGAGGCTGAGATGCATCTAAAAATCTCCTTTCTCTAGCTCTAATTACAGATTGTTATTGATATATTTCAAATTGTTCTTATATTAAAGGACTTCAGTGTCATAGTTTGGGGAGAAGACTGCTAGCCTCAAAGTCTGGAATGAAGTGATATGAAAGTAGAAAAGGGAAGTAGTAAAGCTTTCAAAGACATTCAGCGTAGATACGTTACCCAGGAAGAAGACCTCCTGGATTTGCACAGAAGTAAGTTCTGCAGAAGCCAGGAGCAGATAGACATTGGAAACTGTCAACAATATGGAAATATTCATTTGAATATTTAGAATTAGTTATAGAAAAATCCTCTTAAGCTGTGTCCTCACTTTACAAAAGCTTTTTGAAAGCAGATTATCCTTGTCCAAATCCATTTAGATATTAATGACATAGTAGATTTTTGCCAGGAAGGCTGGGAGGTCAAATAGTAGATCTAGTCTAGAATACATTTGCTGGACAAAATGATCTTAATGCTGCTCTCTGGGCCTTGAACAGGCCTGCAGCTACCCCAGGAGGCTGGAATCACTTCTGGGTTTGAATTGTCCTGGGTGCCCATTGCTGAGCAGTGGCCTTCAAAAATTATGCTGCAGGTTTTTCCATCCCAACTCAGTGGGTTTGTTACACATGTATCTTATGTTTAGAAACTCAAAACCACAGTGAAACAGGCAGTGCAGCTTTCATGTCAAACTGTCACGGCCACCTTAAAATCTGCCTGGTTTCACACTCTGCCTTGAGTCATTGCTTTCCCTGGTGTATCACATGTACTTTCCAAAGGAAGGGGCCAAATGCTGTGAAACTTACTGGAAAGGTTTAAAATCTTTGACCTGTTCTATGTTCCACTTGTTTTGTTTATCGTAGACTCACTACAATTGGTAATTCCATTCAGTCTGTCCCATATTCTTCTAATCAATTCCCTCCTAGATCTTTTTCCATTTGGCTGTTCTTGGAGACTTCTGATCTTGTTGCCACAAACTCCTAAATGGGTTCATTTTCATGACATGTAAATGTTATAAAACTTTTAAAGGGTGGCCAGTATTTCCCCAACTCTCCATTCATTTTCCAGTGTCCGAATCTGATGGCTGCCTGGTCCTTTAAGCTGATGCAGTGTCTACTACTGCCCTAATTGATCCTGCTGACCTTGCACAGCTAAAGCTGTGCATCCCACCTCAGAGATGGCTGCACTCCAGGGCTGGGTGTATATAAAACTACAATACCTGGAAAGCAGCTTGTGACAAAAAGGACATATGAATGTGTCAAGTATTAATGCCAGTGTTCCTGGAGGCCTTGCTGTCTCCCCAGTAAAACAGGTCCAGGGATTGGCTTTGTTTCCCTGTGGCTGAATTCAGCCAAGATCATTCCTATCCAACTTCTTAAGTGACTTGAAAACACTGAAATGAATTGCTTTAAACCCTAATAAGTAATTTCTATTACTGAGAAGGATGTATTCACTGCCAGCATGGTACTGGTGCTGAAAGTGGATTACATTAGCCTTTTGTTTGAAATCAATTGAGTTTACAACTCCACTTCAAAGTCTTTAGAGCTTTAAAATAGAGCCAGCAGAAACTGTTTAACAAGTCAATGCTGCCCTGGGATTTGCATTGTTCTATCTTCAGTTGTGAGAAGGAAAGACTTCATTTTCCTGTACTTTCACTTCACCCAGGGAGACTGGTGCAGAACAATAAGCAGCCTATTCAGTTTTGCCTTACCACTGGTTTGCTAGGTTTTGCCTAGGTGCAGATGTCCCCCTACACAATGAATTGCAATTCCTGCACACTTTCAGAGTGCTTTCCCTTTAAAGCTTGATTTATTGTTAGATCACACTGTTCTTTTGGATTGTTTCACTTTTCAAAACTTTAGTTATGATGAAGAATCCCTTAAAATGAGTTTATGGAAGAGTGGAGCCTTTTAGACTTCACACATTGACTTCTTATTCCTGTTGTATGTAGGGCAGCACATTCTTTCATTGACCCAGGGAAAACAAGAGCATTGGTTTAAAGCATTGGTGATACCCTACCATTTCAAATTCATAGATTTCTCAGTCACTGTCTGTGTTCTAGTAAAACTTAAGAAACCAGGAAGCCTTAGTTTAAACATCTACTGCTTCTTCTGAGATGGGGGAAAGCATTTTGCATAAAATAAATGCTTCACTTTAACCCCCACACAATGAAAAGACTTGTGTCAATATAAGTAGGCAGTAGGGGAAGCAAAGAGTGAGTGGGTGAGTATCATTGTTTCACCAAATGTTTGTCTTTGCTCTCTCATTTGTGGCTCAAGCAATGAGGAAACTGAAGCAAGCAACAAACTCTGGAAATAGAAATCATAGCTGTTTCCTTTTTAGGACTGAGGTAGCTTAATCTCTGGTTTGAGGAGAAAGTGTAGGGACTGGGTTACTCAGAGTCTGTCGAGAATGCAACGGATAATGAAGAGCAATATGCACTCAAATCAAGCCTGACTCCTGATGTGTTGAGCATGTGGATTTTTCTGTGGCTGTGCCACAGACAGTTCCAGATTTCCCCCACCTCTTTTCCCTCAAGGACAGGGAAGAGAGAACAGAGAGACACAGACTCATTATACTCTTCCTATTAAAAGTCCTTTTAAATGCATTGAGACACTTCCCATGCACTTCCCATGCATGAAGTCATGTGGAAGACTGAGGTTCATAGCTGCTGTGTGATTCGCGCACACTCTCCCACAGTCTCTGAACACCTGTGGGCTCCTGGGTCCTGGCTCCTCTGGGATAAAATAAGGCTGGTTTTACACTTTTTTTCTTTGACTAGAAATTACCTCCTTCAGACCAACCTGTATCTTTCCACAAAATGCTTTAGCTGTGACAACAGTTCTCTTTTCTTAAATGGTGTTGCCAGAAAAGCCCTTGTTCATCCCATCCCATTAACGTCCTGCCTTTTTCAGAGGAACATGAAGAGATCTTGTTTGTCCCGTTCTTACGTGTGGTATCTCTGACACCTAACACAAGGCTCTGCTTTGTTGCACAAATAGAAGCAAACTTAAGAGTAATCCGGCAGTGTGAAGCACTGAAGTTTTGGACTGCCTGTGGCATTTGCTGCTCAAAACGGTCTTGTTTGTATAGCAAATGCACAGAGTGCTAGTGATGGAACCAGACAGATCTTGGGGGGTGTGTGTGGAAGTGGCAGTTAATGGTTAAAGCAGTGTTCATCCTTTTGTAACTGTTGTTTCTATAAAGCATGTACACAGATTTGATTTATCAATGTTTCACAGTACTAGCGAAGACCAAGAGGTTTAAATATCAAGTATGCAAAGCTTGAATTGGATTTTATACTATGAACCTTTATATTATGATTTTTAATGTCTCTGTGTTCTGCGGTGAATAGGATCGATGATAAGACTGGGGGTTGTGAGCAAAGGATACTTATTTTTGCTTTTTTCCTGAAGACTTTTGCAAGGGAAAGGGAGGTGAAGGAAACGTAGTAAACCCAGGCCTTGTGCTTAGATCTTGGAAAAATGTGTTTATATCTCAAAATGGCTTTGAATGAACAATAACCGATATTTACAAATAGTTTCTTCTGCTGGAGTGCAATTTGCATCCTGACACAAGCTCTTCATTATAAACATTGTTTTCCCTGTGCTGGTACAGAAGACACATCAGTGCCTCATGCTGCCAAGCACTGTGGTTTTTCAGAAGGAAGAAAAAGGCTTAATGCTATTTGTTCAACCCAGCCAGAGATCTACTGTTTATAATCTGAAATATCATAAAATGTGTTTTCAATTACCTCGTGCATATTTTTAAAGAATTAAATTTCCATCAAAGAATTTTGTGAGCTGTTTGATCTCACTATGTCTAACGAGCCCAATCTGACTGGAGATAGTTTTGTCTGAACACATACTGCCCAATTGTAACAAATGTGCCCTTTGAGTGTATGTGACTTTAAGAGAAATCAGTCAATTTATTAGTGAGAGAAGAGGATGGTGGGGGGTTAATTTCCAGTGTTAGCTGTGAAATGAGTAGCTAAAGACTTGGACTATCGAAGGGACTATGGGGTTTTTGTGCTATATGGCTGATTTAAGCTTTTGTTTTCTTCTGTGTTAATCTGGATATAGTATTCCATTTTCCAGACATCTTTAAGTGTGAGACAGAGCCCTACCCTACTGTGAGAACCTGGAAACAAAAGATGTAGTATTTTTTTGTTGCTCTGAGAAAAGACTGCTTGTGATGCCATTGTGCTAGGGTCTGTACAAGCACACAGATGCTTTGCAGTGGATTTCAATACATAAACTAAAGATAAAAAGAAGAGAAAGAAAAATGAAATGGTTTTATCCAGAAATAGCATCAGATGTTTGAATTCCTACTACTTGACTGTTCTGCCTGCTAGACCATGTTGTCTTTCCAATGTCAGGCTCTAAACAGTGTCATGATGGAACTCAGATTTCTGCTGCTCCTGGATGGAGGCGTCATTTCCTAAACTAGAAAAGCAAGATTATTGAGAGTCCACAGCATTGCTTTCAGTGCTGATACATCTTATGCAAAGAAACCCCTGAAAAAATTAGCTTAGGTCTCAAGAGTGATAATTAGTCTCGTGGATTAGCATGCTCAGGTTGCTGGTTTAGGTTTGTAATTGGCCTGGATATGTCTATAGAATACTGGACTGCTCTGATTAGGCTTATATGAGATGTAAGAACACATTTCCTGTTCCATTAAAGTAGCTGTTATGTCTCCTTTATCAGTGCAACTGTTTAGAAATAATTCTCCTACTGCAGTCAAGCATGTATCATGGCTTTTGATCTCTTTTTCCCATCATCCTTTATTTCTGAGGAGTCTCAACATGAAAGCAGAGTTTTTCTTATACATCTTGCTTCTTCCCAGCACTTACAGCTTACCTGAAATCCAGGTCTTGTTTTGGTTCGACTGAAGATTAGGTAGCTATTGATGTTGCTCTTTCTGGGTACTAATTTGCTGTCCTCTTTTAGAAAGCTAAATTTGTCTGCATTAAACTAATTAATGACAATTTATACTACATCAAGTTAAATTAAATCGGGAACACTTATTTATATGTATTTATGTGGTGGCATTTGATTCATCTTTTTCTGACATTGTAATTGTTACTTAGGAAATGCCTGTGATATCAGAAATAGATGTCAGGTAGAAAATAAACAGCACTAGGTGAAGCCTTAAAAAGACAAAGAGCCTTTCTATGTAGATGTCATCCATACTAAGGAGAAGGAAAGAGAAAGCCAGACACTCTGTACAGCAACAGCACAGTTGTATCTAAACAGAAAGGGGCCTGTTTTTCCAAAGTTTCCAGCTAGTGATAGTAGAGGCAGTAATGAGATACAGAACTGCTTTCCATCTTACTCTGCCAATTCAGCTCCAACAAAGATGCCAAATAAGTTTCCATTTATGAGCTTTTCAGTAAAAAAACAACTTTAACAAAATTCCTGTTCTTTTTTTCTGCTGAAATTGTCTTTCCCAGTTTGTGATACTTGCTACCTGCCTGACTGTCATTAGCATGAAGCAATGGAAGATTTGTATAAATGATATGTATGGAAAGTCCCTAAATCATTCACTAGCTGTTTCTTAGTATTTCTGGAAGGGAAAGTAGTGACATCTCTAGGGATGTTTTTTCTATCAGCTGGGCCTTCACTAATGTGATTAGCAGGCTGAATGCTCCAAATAAATCCATCACTGGCATCAGTTGCATCAGAGATGAATTTTGTTCATTTATTAATACATCAGTAAAACCAGTATTCATGTCCAGGAGTCAGTGGAAATGGATGAAATGCAATATTTTTTATCCACACTGGTTCAAATTAGTGTTTCTATACAACAACATGTACAAAACCATTAATGTCTCCTGACCTTTGCTGCTACTGAAATCTTACTGGAAATTCCCTCATATCGGAAGCACCCTGACTGCAGTCACCATGTTCTGAATCTTGGTGAGTGGTTAATTCTAAGGACTTACTGACACCATGCAAGCCTCAGTGGGACGGAGCATTTTTTTCCTCACTTGTTTCAATATTTTATTTTTAACAACACAAGGAGCACATATACTAATATGTGCTAATCTGGGTCTTCTTGAAAGGCAGACTCATGTTTGTTAACAGTCACTTATTAGATTATGTATATGGGAGCAGAATGTGGGTCACAGAAAATGGGATGTTACATCTGAGAAACTAGCTTTGGAAACGTTTTGGGGCTTGTACTGGATAAACAAGGAAATAAGGACTGCCATTGTGATGCTGTAAACAAGAGATCTGATTAAGCCCTTACTGAATTGTAGAGAAGGGAAAGAAACATCAAGGAGGAGAGAGGTGGGGATGTTACTTTTTTGTAACACCACAGAGACCACATTATACACTTACCATATCCAATTCTAGTAGCCACAACTCACGAAGGAGGCTGAAATTGGAAAAGATTCAGGAAAGAGATAAAAGAATGATTCACTGTCTGGAAAACTGCCTTGAAGCCAGAGACTAAACCTCAATCCATTTAACTTTTCAAAAGGATAAAAATGTGACACTGATTATAATTGTACATACCTGGACTGGAGGTTACTGATGACAGAATTAGGTAGAATTAGGCCCAGAGGTTGGAATCTGAAGGAGAGTTTAATTCTGATTAGAACTGAGACGCCAAAACTTTTAATGATCTTAAAAAATAATAATATGGCTTTAGAGACATCTTAGGGTGACTGGATGTCTTCTCTAAAGGATCTTAAATAAGTGGAGACATTGTTGTATGATTTCTTTGGGTTGTGTCCCACCAACCTCAGACAAAATGATTGCAATAATCTCTTCTAACTTTGAACTCAGTAAAAATTCTCAGTTGCCAGTTTGACTTCAGTTCAAACTTCCAGTTTGTGGTCCAGTTCACAGTCTATCTGAAGACCTATTAAGAAGCTAATTAGTGCTTTATTTTTGGAGGACAGATAGTTGTTATAAAGCATCCTTATAATTGGTACCAAGGGAAAGCCTCATTAAAGCCTACCTGACTTTGCTAGCTAACTTCTCTGTTGTTACTATATTGCTTTAACTCCTGAGTTACAGCAGCCTCTCTTCCTGTAAGTCATGTTGAAAGACTCACAGGCCAAATGAAGGCTAGAATCTCTGTTTGTACTGATGCACAGGCATGCTAGGGAAAAACTGTACAGCCAACCTTAGGGCACAGGACAGGGACACACTTCTGAGCTTTAATCCTACTTCTGCAGTTTTAAAGAATTCACTTTGGTCAAAAATGTTATGAGTGAGCAAGCACAAGTGTGTGTCTGCCCAGAACATGCTCCAGTGTGAGATTTGTGTAGAAGCAGCAGAGGAAGTTTGTGTTTAGTTTTTTGTGTGAAACAGAAACTTAAAGAAAACTCAAGCTTAATGAGGGTGATTTGAGTTTTGTCCACTGTAGCTGTGACCTTTAAAAACAATAATAGTAATTTGGCTGAAGAGAGCCACAAAGAGCAGCTGGGTAGTATTACTGTTAGGTGTGTCAGCCACAGGAAGGCCTGCTGTCTCTTTCTGTCAGGGCTTTGGGAAAACTGGCAGTCTTTTAAAATGCCTCACTTCTCAGCTCATACTCAAACTGAAACACAAAAGAAGAATAATCTCTCTTTATCCTCAGTCTGTCTGAGAAGTCAGCTACTGATAATGAAAACATGGATGGTATTGCAGGAGGAGAACCACTTATTTTAGGAGTAATTTACAATCTTTTAAAGAGAATTGCCACTGTATCAGTTACAGGTAAGCCTATAAAACATCTAATTAAGAATGCATTGATCTGAAAGAAAAAGCTGGAAAGCAATCAGGTTTTATTAAGCAAAATTTTCAATAGTAACAGCACCATATTTCCACCACTGAGTGAAAAACTGGCCTGTGCTAGTGATTTTCATGTAAACACATTCTTTTTTTCAAGTAACCTTATTTCATGATGCTGTGTTTGTTCCAAAATACACAAATCATCCTGGGTGAAAGCTATAAACTTTATCTTATTTGGTCTTGGTCTCTCTGACCCATAGAAATTGAATAGCTGGTGATAGACACAGAGTGGAGAAGAACTTAGGCTTGTATATTGCAGTTCCCAATCTAAGTGAAGAATGATGCATTGGTGTTCTTGGGCATTCTAGGGTACAGATAATCTTCATGGAGGTGGCAAATTCTTTTCTCCATAAGCTGTCGGTCTCTATAGCTCACTTTTACTGACTTTTTCTGTCTCTTGGAAATACCCAGAGAAAAGGGATCGTACAATGTGCCTTTAAATGGAGTTTCTTTGAACAGAGTTCATCTGTGTTCACAAAGCTCAAGCATGCAACAGTAACCCTGAAAACTTTTCAGAGTCCAAATTTAGGGGATGGGTGCCCATAGTTGGAGTTCTGCGCTAGGTGCATATCAAGGTGATTTTTATTCCCTGTGATAGGTGATCATAAGCCTGACACTGCCAGGCTTAACTGAAAAGAACAGTGATTATTCTGTGGGGTTTTTAACTCATGAATGTTGTCTAATGGTCTTACCTTCTCTATTCGCAGATTGCTCAGTAATGAGGATAGTCTGTTTTTGGTGGAGGTGCTTACTTTCTTACCAGGCAGGTTGTCTCATTTGTATTCATGCTGTGTTCCTTATTTTTTTCTGCAAAGTTTTAGGTGTAGCAGCCACTTCTGCACCTAACCTAAGTTAGCGATTACAAAAGTGAAGACGAAGCTGGATTGTACCTGTCATGGTTTATCTTTCTTCTGTACCTGTAAACTCTGAATGGGACGTGATACTGCACTAGACTAATCCCAAGTCTCAAGTTTATTAACAATGCATCAAAACCAATCTAGGTTTGAGCCGGGGCAAAGAGAGTGGCCGAAACACTGATTCAGCAGTGGCGTATTGTTTGAGGCTATGGCAGTGCACTGTCTACTTTGGATGTCTTGGAATTTAGAGACAATGAGGAGGGAGGAGAGGTTCTCCTGTGGGCAGGTTTGCTGTTAAGAAGTGCGAAATAGTTTTTCTTGCACAGTTCTTAGGGAAGAAATAAAATGTTTCTTGGGGAACACAGTGTACAAGGGAATATTTTTCTAGTTATTGAAAATCTCGTGGGAACTAGGAGGGGTTCAAGTTTGTTTCTTTACAGGGAGTGCCATACATTTTTGGCAGATGTGGTTCAGCTCTGATTAATTTAAATCCTGATTAAAGGAAAGTTCACTATATTTTATGTGATTGGACTTTACTTGCCTGCCCCCTCCCCCATCCAAAGGTCCCTACAGTGCAATAACAAGAATACGGGCTCCCTTTAAGAGGCTACATTAAAGGAACTATACCTCTTCAAAAAAACTGATGCAAGTGATTGTAATCCTTCCAGTCCCCTCTTGTGAATGTCTGCTTCTCAAGTGGATTCAGAAATCCCCAAAGAATTTTAGATAAACAACATTATATCAGGTAGTCAATAAAATGAGAAGCAATGAACTATTATGAGCATTAAACGTGAAAAATCTAGACTAAAACATTTTGAAAATTATAGTCTCACCAGTTTTTAAACTGCTGAAAGGTCTGAGGTTCTTTTTCTTCCTTCTAAGATTAAAAGTTTAATCTGGTGTAACCTTTTTCTGACTAAAGGGATATCAATGATTGCATTTTCAATTACTGCATTTTCCACTGTTCATGTGTGTCTGGACCTTTAAATAACATCTGTATAAAACTCTTGAAGGCAGTAGCCCCATTTCTGTAAATTCATTAATTCAGTACAGTTTGGAACTTGAGTCCTTTAAGGGGCTGTGGCTTAAGCTTGCAATGAATTTCCATTTTCCCTATTATTAGGTGATGTCATTGCAGGCATAAAGAAAGAATATGAATATAGATAGAGCAGCCAAAATTCACAAGCGCAGAAGATGTTAATTTTTTTTGTTTGGATTAGAGGTTCATTCCAGAAAAGTAAGTATATTTTTCCAGCATTTAAAGCCATTAGGTTTTTATTTAGTTTTGTTTTTTTCCAATCTTTGGCACTAGTGAGGGGTCAGGAGCTGACAAAAACTAGACACAATCAGGTATTGCTTAATCTATTTTCTCTGTTTGTTGATGCTGCAGTACTTCCACTACAAAGCCAATTTCTTGATGATCCCCATAGGATCAAATGCAGATATTTCGATCCTCCAACAGCTGTAAAATCGTGATTTATTTGTGATTTCACATGTCCAGTTTGCTTTACAGTGATAAATATGCTTTTTCAGCAAGAAACAAAATAGCAATTATACTGAGTGAAGTCAAGTCAAGATAGCTTCTGGTATTCTGAAGAAACTCGGTAGTTCAAGTTACATAACTCCTTTTCTGTCTCTACCTAGTAAGAACATGTAACGTGCCAAGAAGGGTCGATAGCTTTTCGTGCTTTTAAGGAAGGAGATGCTTTTGTGCAAGGCTGTCAACAGTAGTTTAATTGTTTTTTTTTTTTCTTCTTTTGTCCATCTTTATTCCTGTGATGTGGGGGTTTAGAGGGATACACAAGTCTTTATCACTAACTGTCTTATGTGCATGGTCCCCCATTAAGAGAGGAGGCTGGTTAAAGGTATGATCTAGGTGCTGACAGTGATAGACACCTTTGGCTTAACCCCAGTAAGGTGCCATCACAGCCCCTGACAGTTACCAAAAGACTGCATGAATCTTCAATACCGAAAAATATACCAATTTCCATAATGTTAATGCGGTACCTTTATTAACATAAAATTCATCTGTATATTTTTGGGGTGTCATTGGATATGTTACTCTTTTTTGATATCCTTTCTCAGTGAATGAGACTTATCATGTACTTTCTCTGAAGCAGCTGATATGCAGGCATAACTGGGGTGTCTAGTGGAATCAATCCAGTTCAGAAAGCTCAGGTTGAGCCTGGAAGTTAAACCATTTGTTAGGATGGGAAATTAATACTCTGAAAATGATCTTGGTTGTTTTCCTTTAAAACAGTGGAAGACATTCATATGCACTGCTTTTTGGTTTGTGCTAGTAACCTCTGTGAAATAAATTATAACAATTAAATTAAAATCTGTCTTTTAATACTTGAGTTGAGTGCACTGCACTTGGCTCAGCTCAAGAGAAGCCACTGTGCCATGGCTAATTCTCTTCTCAATGGGATCAGAATGAAAAATCAGACTACAGAAAGAAGGTGATTGCAGAAGATGCATTAATAGGAAAACTGCTTGTCCTGGGAAGACTTTACAGCTGTAAATCTAGCTCACATTTTAAGTTTCTTACTCAGTTTCCCTTAAAGATTTGATCTTTTAAGCACATTAGTCTTGAATACTATATATGTAGTAGTACAAACAAGTTGTATGTTTTCTTTATAGATGAGTAAGTTTGTCTCCAAAGTATTTTGAAAACACTATAATCTTTTTCTGGTTAAATAATTTTTGAATGTTGAGTCTCTGGTGTAATGGTAAGCATATGGCCAAAATTATGATGTTCTTTGTTGCTAGGAAACTTGTTTCCTTGTAGAACATAACTAATAAAGTGACTCATGAGAGCAGAAAAGGAAATAAGAAGAGAGGAAAAAAAAAAGGTAAACCCAAATAGAATGCAAGCACAGGTTTCCTTAAACTTTTTGGACTGGAGAGTTCAAGTTAACAGATGTCTTTCTGCAAGAGGCATTGTAAAGGGTTTTGTTCCTAATGCTTTAAGGAACAACAGATTTGTCTGATTATTTATTATATTTATTTGTAAACAATGTAAAGCAGTTTCACTCTGTGGATGAACTGAGTAGCTTGGAGCAGATGCCTCACTTAACCGTGTTTATGTGCCGAGATTTTATCGGATGTCTGTTCTTGAGCACTAAACCTGTCAGCAGTGCCTCCAGTCTGCGTTACAGTGCTGCTTTTCATGCCCTGTAAATCCAGAATCAATCACTGCCATTAAAGCATTTGCTTTCCTCAATGTTTGCTTATCTCAAATGCAAAAATATTGCATTTAGTTCTATCAGATGCCAATAATACTGCATCTGAAGGCCTTGCAGGACCATGTTTCTTTTGACTGAAAGCTGTACTAAGATTTTGTATCCTTGTTCCATGGTTGTTGCTTTATTTTTATTTCCATCTAGGTGTGCATGCTTAATATTACTTATCTAAGTAGAATCACCATATTCATGGAGAGCTTTATGAGCAAAGCTGTGCAGCAAGCAACAAAGTTTGCAACAGAGCCTTTAAGGAAAGGGACTGGCATTAACGAGGATTAGCACTTTGGGGAAAAATGGCTGGTATTTTCAAATCAGAGGGTACACTGGTATACTTTCTGTTTACATTTATCTGTTCCATTTATTTAACATTAACAATAAAAATCTCCCACTGATTTTCTTTTTTTTTTTTTTTTCCCCCTGATTTAAAATTATTTTTTAACAAATTTACAGCAGTTTACACTTCAAAGTCAGCTTGGTGGTCTCTAAGGAATGGGGAAAGAAGTAACTTTGTAGCAGCACTGAAAGCTTGAAGAGGCTAGAAAGCTCTGAGTAGTCATGTGTCTATTTTTCATCACTCACCTTTTTTCCTGAAGCTGCATGTCTTTGTTAGTTTATTTTGCACACTGACAATCCTTATCTTGTTGGTACAGTCAGGACATCTAACAGCTATTTACAAGACATGTAAGATTTTTTAGGGTGTTCTGGTGATTTGTATCTTCCATGCAGAAGCTCTGTATAAGAGGGGTTAAAACAGGCAGCACTTCAGTCTAAAGAAAGTAGTAGTTAAAATACACATAGCATGGGGAATTCTGGCAAAAAGAAAGCCCACAAAAATCCTTTTCTACTCTCTGGGAGATTTATAAGGTACCACAGGACCTTCCCAAAGTAAACTTAAAATATTTTAAAAATGCAGCAAGACATCAGGAAAGTTATCGCTAGAACTTTTTTAAAACTTAGGTCAGAAAGACAAAAAACTTAAACATTTAAGAACAACAACAAAGTCTAAATCATCTAGTCTTCCAAAACAATTGCTGATTTAAAAACAAAACAAACACACTTGGGAAGGAGTGTTTCATCAAATACTCTTCCAACAGTCTCCAGTTACTGCAAGAATACTTTCCACTTTTCTGGATGGATGTCTTGCACATGAGAATCTGAAAAAGTGTAACTGATGAAGTTTGCCAAGTCCTGATCAAAAGTCTGTTAAATTGGGGGAACCTTCCCATTCAGTTCAACAGAACTTGAATGTGAGGTTTTAACCCAATTTTAAGTTGTGGCATGTTAAACACTAAGGTTATGTATGAAGTTACTCATTACGTGACCAGTTTTGACTTTTTGTTGCAGTTTTGACTGGAAGTTTTGAACAGTATCAGGTCTGTTACTTGGCAGAATTAAGGCCTGGTGACTAATTAAAAAATGTTAATATAGCAGCCTTCAGCTGATACGTCTTTCTACAAGAATGTCAAGAACAATTTAGGCCCTAATACTGTGAAAACTGACTTTCATGATTAGTTTGATTCAGAAGTACAATCATATTGAACTTGGCCAAAACTCTTTCTGTGCAAGCTTCACTGTTTACTGTTATGCACAAACGCTTACAGGAGACTCTGACAAACCTTAGCAAGCTGGGCAGATGATGATCAGGACTGCTAGAGAAGTGGCCTGTGAATGAGATTTGACTTTGATAAATCACTCCATAGCTAGAAGTTGTTTCCTCTTTAAACATAAGAATATTTGTTTGCCTTTTGACATTTAAGGAACTGGTATCGTCTAGCTCTGCACTGTCAGAAAGCTGGGCAGCCCTTTGGAAGAGATGGTCAGAGGTCCAGAGTCTTCACCTCAGCTTTGTTACCTGTTGTCTGTTTTGTAGCAGTACAATGTAGTTGGACATGAAACCATCAGTGCTTAGGTCACTGCAGCAAGTAGAAAACACTGAAGCATATCTCCTGCAAGATAGGCTACTATCAAACATTCATACTTTATAGAACTATATAGAAAACCTCTCTTCTCTAACATTCTTCCTGAGGAGCAAACATCACAAGATCATGTCAGTGAGCTCATGTGTGAGATCTTAGGTCAATGGCAAGAAAAGCAAAGAATAAAATTTGTGACATAACCACTCAGTAATCCTCAATCATTTGGCAGCGTGTCACTTCAAGACTAGAAGTCTCAGCTTTTACTTTGTATAAAAATAAATAAAACGAGTAATTACGGGTGCGCTAAATCCCCTTAGTCTTCCAACTGGATAGTCTCTGTATTAATAATTTAATATTGCAGATAGCACCTGCTATCTACAAAGAAATTATGTTATTGTCTAGAAGGTTTTCCTGTGATTTCCCCCCCCCC
>NW_020799107.1:26463528-26473888 GCF_003259725.1 Athene cunicularia | reverse complement strand
TCCCCCCCCCTGCTCCCCCCCCCCTCCCCGAGGACAAAAAACCTAACTGCCAGCAAAATAACATGCAGTAATGAATGACTGAAGATTTCTTGTGAGCTAGTAGAGGAATTTTCTGGCAAAAAGTTGCTCTGAATCTTGATGGGGTTTTCATAATGTTTTTGTTTTTAAATCCGCAGTATTTCTAGTTTAGTTAATTTTTGCTTCTGGATAATGAAAAATACATATGCTGGATCTGGGAAGGGTTTTTTAAACATTAAAACAAAGATTTGTTCTCCTGTGGCAAGTGCTCTTGCTCAAATAAACTCTTACTTAACAGGTCTGTCTGCTCTCTTCAAAGGTTTCTTCTGCTGATTTACAGTCACTACAAGGGTGTTTTGGTGCTCTTCTCTTGAAACTCATGCTAAGACAAACTAGCTATCACTTAGTGGTGCTTTACATACAAAGTTTCTAAGCTTATAAAGCAGAAGGGTAGAAGTGCAATTGTTACCTTTTCATAACAGCATCCTGAAGATTTGAGGTTGGTGCATGAAAATCCAGTGTGACTGTAGTTCCTGTCTCCTCTCGATGTGAGAAGAGAGATAGCCCTGCTGCTCTCCTGACATCTGTTACTGTCCTGTGCTGCCCTGAGGCAATAGAGTATTGCTGAGTGTTGATATTTCCATTATTCCCTTCTTGCTTCTAAATCCCTTTGATCATTGGATCCACATGGTTGAATGCAAGTGGAATTAATATCACTTTAAGCCTCCAGGCTCGTTCAATTTAGCATGTCTCTTCCTTCATATGTATTCAATATGAGAGCCTCCTATTGAGGCTGAAAACAAATACAGTGCATTTGTCTGCTTAATTCATTTTACAAGCCTCTAAGATTCTATGCTGCCGTGCCCCAACTAACATATGTTAAAAAAACTAGCAGAAGACTAGCTTCATTTTTCTGTGGCTTTGTGTGGCACAGGAGCAAAGCAGTCACTTGCTGAATTGAACCAGTAGTTTTTCAGCTGAAAAATTATTGTGACTAGAGCAGCAAGAATCTCTACAGCTTTACCCATACAGGCTCGGCATGGATCTGTTTTATTCCATTTCTGCTTGATGTGGGTTTGCATTAAGCTTGGGTTTCAAATTCAGATAAAAGCCAATACTGGAAGGAAAAACTTGCTGTGATTAGGGATGGCAATGGTAACTGAAATGTTTGCCAACCTCAGGAAATTGGCCTAAGTTTTAGACTTACAAGAAACCATTTCAAATTGGGCAATTTTCTTCTTTATTCAAGTTTTGTTCTAAGGATTTCTAATTGTGATATCAAAAACCTGTAAAAATTGGTTTACTTCGTATTTTCTCTGAGATGTCTCTTCATGCATAGTACCAATAAATCCACATAGTGTCTGTATGTTGCAACACAGGAGCAATTACCTCTTCGTAGTAAGTGGTTAAAAATTGTCTCGGATATCTCATGGGCTTATATATTGCTGGGAAAATTTCCTCTTGTCTGTTAAACCAACAAACCAATTGTTTTTTTGAATTCTGCTGCATCTTGTTATTTGTTCTTGCTGGTTTTCCCCATCAGAAATTTAATAGGAGACAGGGTGGTAGCAAGTCTTTTTGGTATCTGTCCTGACTGTAGGAATTGCCCTTGCTTTTATTTATTCTTTTTATTTCTTTTTCTGACTCCTCAAGAAGGGAATTATTTTTCTCTTTGTGTTCATGACTCTGTTGGAAATACTGATGCTTTGCTGAACATACTGTGTAATGTCATCTTCTAGGATCCTGGAAAACCTGTTTTCTTTATCACTTGGGTGAATTGTTCAGATGTATGCTATAGAACCTCACATAAGCAACAGTGCTGCCTCTGATCACTTGACTGAAATGTCCTCAAAATAAAACTGTATCTGACCACACACCTTAAAGCTTCGCAGTGGATTCTAGTGTTTGCTTTAATGACAAGGCATAGAGCTGCAATAGGCACCTCATGACAGCTTGCCTAATTTCTGTAGCCTATTTTATAGCCAATCTGTATTTCTGAATGCCTAGACAGCTGCTTGCTAAGGGCTTCTTATGTAGAAATTGTTTGTCTGTCATTCCTGGTCATACAAATCTGACACGAATGACACTTATTGTGCAAATAGTAAAGATGATTAAAAAACAGAGACTCAGGCCCAAATGATTTATTTCAGCAGAGATCTGATCCAGAGTTATCAAAAATACTTTTAAAAAAGCCAACTCTGAGCCATCTCTGAGATATCATTCTTATACCAACTAGGAGATGCATTGATACAATGGAAGCAGGAAAAGATCACAAACTGAGAGGGAATCAAGTTCAGAAACAGAATCTAGAAATTTGGGCTCCCTGTCCTCTCTTCAAATTACTACATCTTGTGTGGACTTTGCCTGGATTACTTTGTTTAAAGGTTACCCATTAAAGCAGTGAAAAAAGATGCTTTGAATTATCTCCACTATTTGAAAACAGGACCGTGGTATTTAATAGAAGAAAACTCTTGCTAGCTGCTCTAACTCTGGTTTCAGATAACCTAGTCATTCCAAATATGAGGATGTAGCCTTAGAGGCAGAAATCATCTATTGTCCTGTACCTCACCAGGCAGATTCCTGGAGGCTGTTTTTTCCTGTCAGATAAGAAATAGAATAAATAATGTAGGGTCACTGTGATTACAGATCTTACAGAACGGTAGTACTGTAGTTCATGACTAATGGGTTTACACTGAGCTGCCAAAACTTTCACAGAAAGATGTGCTACCAGATCCCTAGCCAGTGTAAACTGGGTCACTTCTGTGACCCTATGAAAACAGGCTGATTTATACCATCTTAAAACTTAGCTCCTTACCTTAAGACATTCCTCTTTATGGAAACTGGCCTCTGTGCTTTACCTTTTATTTTAAGTAGTCTGGTGCATCATATGCCATGCATTTATTGTTTCAGTCATTGTAATAGTGTTTGTAGAATCCAGCACTGTACTCCCGTACAGCTGAAATGCATCTGAGTGATGTCATTGGAACATTGTGTCATTGCTGTGAGAGGTCAGAGACGGCATGAAGAAGCAGTAGATCATCTCAGGAGTGATGTGAGGAATCAAGAAGGTATTGAGCAAAAAAACCCTCCAAGCTGAAAACAAAGACTTTCACTATCAAAAAACCCACAAACCAACCAAACCAAAACATCAAGAAGCAGGAGATGTGCCTTTCAAGAGAGTCTGATAGATTGAATACTGCCATGAAGAAATGCAGGAGAAAAATATGGTGATAAACATGGGAACTTGGAACTTAAATCACTTTGCATTCTGCTGTTTAAGAACTGAGGAAAGACAATGTTTCACAGAGCCCAAGGGCAACAATAGAACTGGATCCTGCTTCTCATAGGGACTCACTATATGTCTTCACTAATGTCATTCAGAGCTGAGGTTTGAAGCTGCCATGGCAAAGATGCATGGGAGAGATCTAGCTGATGCAAAAGCAAAAGCAAAGTCTAAATGCTAACACATTGGCTTCGTTGTAGTAGCCAGCAGTGTGATACTGTGCAAAATTGGCTAAGCAGCAGCGCCAAGGGGAATGTGTGATTCGATTAACAAGTAAATATTTCGCAAGCACTTCTTTTAGCTGAGGAATGTGGAGGAGACATGTTGGCAGAGAAGGGGTCCATGGCCATTGGAAACGGTAGTGAAGTGACTGTGGTTAGAGAAAAAGTAGGGATGGTATTTGAGGCCTAGGGGAGGTTTTCCTGTGTTGTAACCTGTAACGTGTGACATCCTTATGCTGTTTGTCTGAGCCTGTGTGTCAGTGCACTGCTGGGACTGGGTGATATGAACTCTGATGCTGTGGCACAGTAGGAGTTCCACTACGGACCTCTAACTTGCTTTGCAAAAAGGTCTTTGTGCTTTTACTGCCATCTTAGCTTCCTGTCCTGTGGATCCTAGAGGTAGTTACTGAAGACTTAGGATTTGCTATACTTGTCAAAATATTGCTATGTTGATTTGGAGTTGTTTAGTGATACACATATTTAGTCTATATAGTCATACAGTCTTATTAATTGCCTTATCTTTATCTCTCTTCCTTCACAGCTAGATTCCTGAGAAACTATATCTAATGTTAAAAAAAAAAGTCTGTTTTGTTTTGTTTTTCTTGAAATAGTTGTATGCTTGGTTTCCCTTCTTGTGTTTGTGCTCACAAAATTTATTCAATGATCAATTATTTTGAATGTGATTTTGGAGGCATCTTTTAAAATTGAAGCCTAAGCATTCCATGATCATCAGACTTGGATATATATCACGAGGTGCAAATATTCCAGGAATTTCCTCAACAAGACCGATGAACTTTGTGTGCATTTTCAGTTTTCAGTGCAATGATTTCTAATCCCTAGTTACTGGTTCTGGATATAGATTATCCTTATAATTGTCTTTTATTGGAAAAACACTGTTTTAATAATCTCCAAGCCTGGCCTTTGCTAGAACTGTGTCTATGCTGTATCTGGACTCACTGGGAAAAGCAGTTTTCTATCCTTCTCTCATACCCCCTCAGGTTTCTAGATCTGTGTCATGGAGATTTTTTTGTCTAAAAAGGGATTTTTGTGATTTGCAGAACTCCGATTTGACACTCTCTGTGACAATTCCACAGGATAACTTTCTGGTTGTTCCTGGTATAGGAAATGAGACTCTGCTTAGGAGGAAAATCCTCTGGATTTTATTGTTATTTTCTCAAACCCCCTCCCCAAGCTTTACAAAATTCTTTGAACTTGTTAATCTCATTGATACTAATCAACGATCAGGTTTCTTGTTTATTTTGTTATTTCCAAGTTAATTAAGAACATTTTGCTCATGGACACCTCCTAGACTGAGGCATACTGTTACTTTTTTAATTGATAAATGATACCCCAAGGCACATCTGGTTTAGAGCTTCTCTGCAGAGTTTAAAAGTGCACCCAGTTCTAAACTGGTTTTCAGAGCCTGCAGAGCTCTGTATTGAGTGCACTGAAGTCTCCTGGCAAGCGCTTGTAAGTGAAGAGCTTGCCTTGAACCTGAATCCCTAGTCAGGTCTCACTAAAGGCACTGGCAGTCTTTCTACTGACTTCAAAAATAATTGGAGACAACATTATTTTGTCTGTTGTTCACCTCGGATACGCTACTCATGGAATAAAATGTGTGACTGGGAACAAGCCACAGAAACTGGCTGGGTTCTGCCCACTGTCCTCCATGGCTGAAATTGGTTGTCAGATTTGACAGAGAGATCAAATTTTAATCCCAATTAAGGCTTCAGTATGCTAGTCTGTTAAGTGTGAGTATCTCAGTGTGGTGGTGGGAGCTAATTTTAAGGAGAGGAGAGGGATGATTCTCTTAGTCATTGAAGAAGAAATCTCTGGTAGGAACTGCATGTAAGAGGGATTGAAAAGAGAATGAAGAAAACAAGAACGATTTTCATATATGCAAGAGATATACAAAAGAAGTAGAGATGTGAAGTGTCAGTGGCATTTGAAGAACTAGATTTTTTCATATGTGGGTTTTTTTATATCTAATGCATTATCTTAAAGTGAAGAATGCATTTCTCTGTTTCTAATATCAATGTTGCACATTTTTATTCACATCTGTGTAAACACTTGGATAATCGGCGTCTTTCTGACCTGCTCTCTTTTGGTATTGGCATCCAGATTGGTGGTTGGGATCTCATATGAAGGACAATTACCCTAGACTGGCAACTAGACAGATTGAGTGAGGCACTTGGGTGCAGAGAAGTATAAACCACTTTGCAAACAACAAAGCTTTAAAAATGGTGAGGGATCTCTGGAGGGAATAACTTTGCAACAACCAACTTTGTGGGTTAAAGTCAGTCAAAAGAGGTTTGTGTGAACCTCAGTCATTCTTGGATTATTTGTCTGTTCTCATGGAGGGGCTGGGATGGGCAGGGAATAACACAAAATGTCTAGAATTCAACAACAGAACCACCATGCTTCTCAGCCATACTGCCAGTACAGCTGAATATTGGTTGGCCTTTGACAGCTTTCATCATATCTTCTTTGTTATATTCTCTCTGCCTGTGTGACTGTACTCTTCCCCGCTTCTCAGTGCCTTTCTGCATTCTCAGAGTTGTCTTTTTAATGTCTTGCTGAATTCTTTTTCCTTCTTAATCTCTTTTTTTTGGTTTTAATTTCAATTCTTCCTTTTTTATTCTGTTCTCCTCTTGCTGGGGATCATTTCTGCCTGGCAGTGACATGAAATGGTATTCACCTCCCATCTTTCATTGTCCATGAGGAGAGCTAGGCCAGTTACTCCTGACGTGATAGACAAGTTGATGTGACTGACAAGATCTAGCCTTTATAGAACATCTTCACAAGACCGTCACAGTGCTATGCCTTGCTTCATTTTGGCCTTTTACAAGAGAATAGGAAAACATTTACTTCGTGGACGTGATGGAAAGATTTATTATTCCTACCACTTTTTTCCCTGCTGATAGAGTGAATGTTGGTAGGTTCCTTGAACAGATAACACTGTGTGAAGAGGGGCTGAGGAGTGGATGGGGCACAGATTTCATGAGCAGAGCCATTCTAACAAATTTCCATGTAGAAGGAAAATAAGCCCTTCCTTGGGCTTGTCTCCCAGCTGGAAGCAGGGCAGTCAGGACAGACTTGGGTCTCGGACTGAGTCCAACCATTCTTCTGTTCACACCAGCCCCACTGAAATGTAGGGCTGAAACCTCCACTGTTTCACATTCGAATTTTGTTTTACATACATTTTTAAGGTGATATCTTTGAGAATGCTTGTTGTGTGGTTTTGTAGAACATAGGTAACATCACATTTGTTCAGCTAAGTAATGTACTGCAAATTTCTAATTTACTAACTCAGTAGAAAGTATGTAAAAGAACTTTTTTTTACGCAGTAAGGTGTTTGAATGTAACAGGGCAATTTCTTTATGTTTGAAAATGTCTTTAAAGGCACTGATTTCTTTGCCTGCATGTCCCACTCTCTGCAGTCTCAAATGAAAGCTGTGTTCACTTGTTACCAGAAATGGACATATGGCTGAAATTTGAAAACTGGTGCTTAAGTAAGATGAAACTAGATTCCTTTTGTCTGCCTCCTCCTTGCTAAGCTCTGCAACGTTAATGATTTATATTTTGATATTGTTGTCATTTTCACAGGCTGATTTTTTTTTTTTTTTTTTTTTTTTTTTTTTTTTTTTAACCTTATAACAGTTGTTTCTTTTCAGATTTATAGTGTTCTCTACAGAATAATAGTTGTCTTGCTGGCCCATATCCAGAATGTGAAAGTCATATACTGTAGTCCAAATTTAACATCAATTGTCAGATGAATCATAGAGTCATGGGATTGGAAGGGACTTCAGAAGGCCATCCAGTTTTTTCCCATGTCCAAGGCTAAATCAACTGTACATGTCATTCCTGACAGACATTTGTATGGCTTCCAGCACTGAAGACTCCACAGACTCCTTGAGCAATCTCTTCCAGCACTGCTTCAATTCCTATTTATTAAACTTTTTCCCTAATGTCTAAATTGTCCATGGTACAATTAAAAGCTTATGACTTCACTTCTCATATACATTGAGAATAAATTTGTCTTCATTTTCTTTGCAGCAAGCTGTTAAGTGTTTGAATATAATTACCACCTTAACTTCTCCACCTACTGGGGCCCATTTGGGGAATTATTCCATTTAAGAATTTATAAAAATGCTGCCACTCTTTGTTTGCTTGTTTCCAAAGTCTCCACTGGTTCAGGCTTGGAGTGCAGCATGTGGAACCTTCCTAGCTGTGAGAAGAGCAGATGGATGGCTTCAATCTTAGGAGTTGGTCTTGTTTGGTTACATCATTGCTAAAACCTGGACAGTAGAGGCAATGTAGAAAAGAAGTCTCCAGCTGAAGGATGCATGTAGGGGTTCATTTCATCATCTGAAGACTGCCAGAACTTCTTGATGACCTCTGGTACAGCTCTCCTGGATGGCACTCTTAAAATCATTCACTTCTTTCTTTCTATGAATAGAGACAGGAAGAAGGTCACAGGAATCTCTTCTCTGTCAGGTAATGTGGGGCTGAGGCTGGTGTGGACCAGCCATAAACTCATTCTCTTTAGTAGACATTGCTTTATCCTGAAGTTTTGAGAGCTGTTAACCCTGTAGAAAAATTTCTGCTACAATCTAATTGTAGATGTTCTTGTCAATGTTGTAACTGTCCTGACTGTCTGGAGCATCTTGCAGCAATAAGTTTTGAATGCTGTCTAGTGCTAGTGAAATAAAACCGACTCTTTGATAATTAACCAAAAAAAGGTATAACCGCATCTCACATCTAGGTTATAACTTTTTCAGCAAGGTGGTGTTTCTGTTTGCTTTACAGTGCCAAATACATTGTTAAGGATTGATGTGTAACCAATGATTGTTGGAGTAGGCTGGCTGGCATACATGAACAAAACTGCTGTTTCCAGAAAAAATAAACTTGCAGGAGAACTTATGGGCTAGGTTTTCTGCTGACAGTTAATGGGGCTTCATGGAATGGAAAGCAGTACAGAATTTGGCCTTGTGCAGAGTATCTCAGCATGAAGAACCAGTGGCTCTGTCAAACGAAGAACCTAATTCCTTTAGTATTAAGTATTTGCAGTATAATTTGAAACTTAGTGATGTTTATTCATGGCCCAGTCTATCTCTGGCTGAAGTCAACAGGCTTCTTTCCAATGTTACCCCAGGGTTCACACACCTCAGCCAGGAGAGTGCATGTGTTCATTTTCCCTAATGGCATAGAACTTGGCAGACTTGGGTCCTTTTTTGTTTTCTGAGTTCTGGCTATATTTGAAACTAAAGCAGAAAGCAAAATTTAGAGGCGAACAATTATGTGTTTTCTGAACCACAAATCTCCCATGACCAACCTTTCATGCAATTTTATGGCCCTGCTGGCTTGCAAATGGGCAATAGCAATTGGCCCACCTGTAGCATCAGCATCAAGAAAAGTTAATGTTGTGGTTACTCTTTGAAATGTGTAACCTAAAAAAACCTCCAACAAACCAACTGACAGACAACTTCACTGTAAACTGCTGATTTAACATAATATTCTACCGCCACCAAGATATCACAAAAATATGACTTTTTCTATGAAACTTTGTATTTAAATCAAATGGTAGGCAGACCTTTCAAAACTTGCCCCATGCTAACTTGCTCCAGAATTAAACTTGTTAGCTCTGCTAGAAGCCTTGCTGGAACCTGCACTCAGATAAAAGGAATTACCTTACAAAATAAATAGGAAATAGGATTTTTGTTTCTTTTTGAAAGATTAATTTTTTTCAGTACTTGGATCTTTGACATCTTGGTTTTACTTTTTTTGTTGTCTTCCAGCTCTATAGTCTTATACTAAATCATTGAAGCTCTCAGTACTGGGAGAGTTAATACATTTAAATGAGTTTTAAGGGGCTTGTATGAAAGGTATTGTTTAAGTGCTGAGTACTCCACTAAGTATTAAGGTCTGAAGCCAGAGCTGTAGCTGCAAATTTATGCTTGTGTACTTGAAACTTCATGCTATTATCAACTTGTACTGACATGCTTCACCATCACATGGGTGGCACTGGCACTGAGAGTTATTTTAGAATTGCAAATTACATTTCAAGAAGGTTTCAGGAGTCTCTATTCCAAATGTTTCACTCAAGTTCTCTTAAATACGTGGTCAGCTGGGATTCCCAGCTGATCCTCAGGTATTCTGTGTTCAGACACTGATGCCACGTGGATGTGAGTTGAAGAGAGGAAACAGGTTGGAAATTCTCATCTGCTGGGTGAAGTTGACTTGAAACAAATGTCTTCTTACAGGTTTCTCTGCTACTTGCATCAGCATATATCCTGAAAGGCAGCCTGGCACTGGCAAAATTGTTTTCTTTCCTACAAAAATAGGTTAGCAGTCTAGGTCCTGCTGTACAGTCATACCCACGCCCAGATGTCTCCCTGAATTTTGGGTCATCTTTGACAGATGTGTGTTTCTATCATAAACACCAACTTCTACCAGTAATTTGCCGTTCTTGTAAAGCATAAGATAAAAGGTGAAATTAAATACAAAGGTTTATATTGGTAAGATGAGGACTGGTGCGATCTTTCTTCAGACAGTAAGTGCATGCTCTGCCTATCCTGAAAATCCTTCTTTAAGGAATATAAAATGTATTATTAGAACTTTGTTTCTTTTTACCCCAGCTGGGATTTTTAGTCCAAACTTTCCCAAGACCAAGGCGTTTGGATTTGGGTATGTATTGAGTACTAGAAACCATCATTTAAAAGAAAACCAGTAGAATGTTATTGCCGGTGACCTGCTGCTTAGTACACTGAAAACCTTTTTCTAGGTCTTGCCTTTTTAAAAACTATTTTTTCCTTTTTCCCACTCTCCCCCCTTCCCT
>NW_020799107.1:26353165-26463478 GCF_003259725.1 Athene cunicularia | reverse complement strand
CTCTTTCCCACCCCCCTTGCCCCGCTTTTTCCCCCCCCTTTTTTCTGTTGCTTGTAAACTAGAATTGTAGCAGGTTGTGAAAGTCAGATTGAGTTACTCCCCCCAAAGTGCTTTTATAGGAAGCCCCTTCAGAATCAGCAAGAGCAAGGCCAGCTTGCATCCCATTTGCCAGCTGGGTTTCTCTCTGGCTTCAATTTGCTGCTCTGTACAATAATTCTTAGGTATGGATGCTGTACCAAACCTGTCCAACACATGCCACATTTAGTTACTCGTATTTCGTCTAAGATAACAGCTGCAGAGAAGCTGTGTTTCTTGTGGTCTCTCCTGATTTACTGCTTCTTAATCTGATGTTTCAAATTAAACATGCAAGGATTTGAGTCTTAAAATGTCATTGCATTCTTTTAAAACACATGTTCAGCTGCTTTGTAATGGGCATGTTATTTCTTAAAGTTTAATGCTCAGTGGTTATGGAATAATTGAATAATGCAGCATGTCTGTTAACATATACTCATCTTGATTATAATCAAAGGTATACATCCATTTCCCTCATTTATATATGTTTTTCCACATCCTTCCTTGTACCTGAAATGCTCTTTGCAGCTATTTTAATATATCAATAAACCACTAACGTGCAGTTCTGCAAGGGCACATATCAGGATTCATGCTAGATGTGTTCTGTTGCATCAGCATGACTCCTGACAGTAGGTGAAGTTAGATATCTGTACAAATTCTGTGGGCCTGATAGCTTTAGCATCCTAAACAGCACTCTTAAATTGAGGAAAATAGAGGATGTTTACAACTGTCTGTAACTGCAAGAAAGTCACATCCTTGCTAGTGATTTCTTTGCTAGGCAGCACAGAAGGCTATGGAGTGCATGATTTTCCTTGATGTGGGATTTTTTTTTTCTTACATGATTTACATAAGCAAAGGTTTTTGCCATCCTTTTTGTGCTTTAATAAACCTATTCTAAAATAAATGTAGGTCACTTAACATCATCTTGAGTTATTCTGTTATGTAATGTCAGGATGAAATTCCTCAGCCAGCTATGTTATTGAACCACAGAAACCATTTCAGGTTAAAGCCCATGCTGCGTTAGTTATGCAAATATAATAAAAGAACCAAATTTATTGATCAGACAAATGGATTCTCTTCTTACCTCTTTCTCTGACCTGCTAAAAATAATGCAGTTCTGTGTCACAGAAGCCATATGACAATGTCTTTTTGTCTCTCTTAAAGACTTTTCAGATGAATATTAATTATGAAGTTTGTTTTCAGTCACACCAGGATAGCCGCGTTTACTTATGGACACTTCCACAGTAGCCACTGTTACGATCTACATATTCAACAAAAGCTAATTACAGAATCATCTAGGTTGGAAGGGACCCTGGAGATCATCTAGTCCAACCGTTCTCCTAGCACAGTTCCCACCTACAGCGTATCCTTAAGCTCCAAATCGACTCTACTCTTGAACACCTCCAGGGATGGGGACTGCACCACCTCCCTGGGCAGCCCATTCCAACACCTAACAACCCGCTCTGTAAAGAAATGCTTCCTAATATCTAGTCTGAACTTTCCCTGGCGCAACTTGAGGCCATTCCCTCTTGTCCTGTCACTTGTTACTTGGTTAAAGAGGCTCATCCCCAGCTCTCTGCACCCTCCTTTCAGGGAGCTGTAGAGGGCGATGAGGTCTCCCCTCAGCCTCCTCTTCTCCAGACTAAACCCCCCCAGTTCCCTCAGCCGCTCCCCGTACGACCTGTGCTCCAGACCCTGCACCAGCTCCGTTGCCCTTCTCTGGACACGCTCGAGTCATTCAATGTCCTTTTTGTAGTGAGGGGCCCAAAACTGAACACAGGAATCGAGGGGCGGCCTCACCAGTGCCCAGGATGCCATTGGCCTTCTTGACCACCTGGGCACACTGCTGGCTCCTGTTCAGCCAGCTGTCAATCAACACCCCCAGGTCCCTCTCTGACTGGCAGCTCTCCAGCCACTCCTCCCCAAGCCCGTAGTGCTGCTGGGGGTTGTTGTGGCCCAAGGGCAGCCCCCAGCATTTGCCCATATTGAAACTCCTCCAGTTGGCCTCAGCCCATCGCTCCAGTCTAATGAACTGAGCATAGCAGAAGCCCTGAAAGACTACATAGGAAAAGCTGTCCTTTTTCTTGCAAGGATACCCAAGACATACAGTAGACTAAAGAACACTTTTGTTCTCAGCTCACACAGTATAGCTTGAGCTCCTACAAGATATTGCCCAGTGCTACCTAACTTCAGTTCAGAAAGTTCCTACTGTGTTTCGTAGCTCAGACTCTATGTCACAGTCTCACATGCGTACATCTCCGTTGGAGCTTGACAGTCTTTAAAGCAGCCTGGAGAACATTATTGAGTCGGAATAAAACATAGGGGCTGCAATAGTATTTTGTTGAAATGAGCATGTGGAACAGTTTGAACCTGCTCTTTCCTTTTGCTTTGTACAAGCAAGAATCTTGCTAATGCAAAGCCTCACGACTGACTTGCTGAAATCCAAGGTACCAAAATGCTGAGATTTGAAAAACTTGCTTATTTCTGGGAAAATCTTTAACATGATGGTCCCAAATGAAATTGTAATTTAGTTTGGAATTTTTTTGCTGTCATTTTAGTGAGCCTATGCTTTAGCACAATTTTCAAGTTGATCTGTAATTCCCGTTTGTGTGGGACAGTTATGCAAATGCATGTTGTGGGAACATACCCAGGGATTTTACATGCATGGTGTTGCCAAAACTTAAGCTTGCAAAATTTTTGGATCATGGAGTTGTGTGTGGAAATTTAGCATCTGATCCTGTTCCAACTGCCATGTCAAATAGTTGCTATCAAATTTTACTGGGAAAAGGATAGATATTTAGGGGTCTGGATTGAAAATGCCTTGAAAATTTGTACAACAAAAGGGCTTTTCTAGGAACTAGGTCTGTACAGAACAAGTGAGATGATGATGATCATTTATGGATGAGGCAACAGAGGAAGAAACACCAGTTGATTTCGGACTGATACAAAGTCTCACTTGCTCCCATAGTGTCAGAACACATTCTGAGGCTATGCCTAACCACAATACTTAACAAAACCTACAAGTAGAGCACAGGCACAAGATCTGAGCATCAAAAAGCTCAATTTGTGTGGACAGTATCCTATTGTTCCCTTAGAAAAAGATCTATTCCTCTTGTATTAATAACATGGTCAGTTCAAATTAGTCATGCTTGCAACAGCATAATCTTATTGCTGTTTCTTTACCAGAGGCCAATTCCTGTTGTAATTACTGGGTCTGAAGGAGGAGTTGCTCCGGTGTAGCTATCATTGGTGGGATTACAAACCCCTCGCTTCCTATTCTGGTTTCCAACCTCTTCCCATCTGCTACATCTACACATGACTTCATCACCTTTGCTGATTCTTTATGATTTATTGTTTTCCCTGCATGCTGTTTCTTGGGTAGAAGTAGCTGACAGGAGGCAGGGTACTTCTTTGTGTGGTCTTGTAGGGCAAGACTGAAAAGATAGTCACAAGTCATATGGCTGCAAAAATTAATTTCTGTAGTTCTGTGGAGAATGTATTCAGTTATAGATTTGTATAGAAATATGGCAACCGCGTTAGTCCTTATGGTAACGAAAGAAGCCGTAGGAAATGAAATAAGATGTGTCAAAAGGGGAAGTTGTCAAGCAGGTTTAGAAATGAAAGAAACACTTTGAAATACTGAAGGTTTTGAAGCATAATGGATAATATTTAGTCCCTAGCAAAACTCTGTTGAATTCAGTGATCTGTGAACAGGAATAAATTTTACCTAGTGTTTTAAAAAGTGTGCTTTTTCACACACACACAGAGCTGATCTATAGATGTAAAAAAAAAAAAAAAGCTATAATGGGATCCAGCTTCCTGTACGTTTATGGTAATTTTGTGTCTTCTGCTATTTACGCTATGTATGTGGTCCTATTACTGTAGCCTGATTCCCACCCACTAATATAGCTATCCTCACAGCACTGCTTTGTGGTAAAGAGGTACAATAATCCCAACTTTACAAAAGGGGAGCCACGGCAAAAGAGAGGTTTAGTGACTTGCCTGAGTTCATGCAGTCAGCCCGTTATGGAGCAGGGAATTTAACCAGGACTTCCCAAAGAGCAGACAAATGCTCCAATCCCTGGGCTGTCTGTCCTTTTACTCCTAGTTTTAAAAAACTCAAAAGATTCTATCCAAATTTCAGGGGTGGTTCAGAGGTTATTGAAGGTAATCTGGATAAAATGTGAGAATAGCTGAACCAAATAAAACCATGCCGCTTAGGTGTAGAGTTGCAATATCAGTAAGTCAAATAAAGGTTTTTCAGCTGGCAGCTCTGGTTTCCTCTCACTTGCGCGAGCTTGCTCTCTCGCACACACATGCTCTCCCTGCAACTCATTTTTCTTCTGCCTCGGAGGAAGGACTTGGTAAAAGGAAATTAGTATAATTAAATGGTTATGTAGGAAGCTGATGGTAAGTATTTACTTACATAAAATAAGTGAAGGACTAAATACTGATGTGGATTTCTTCGTATTTGCTTTTTTGGGTTTATTTTTGTGAGCAGAGTATTGAGTGACAGAGATTTGTTCCCAGTAGAAAATGCTTGAAACACATTAGTCTGCTTTGGTATTAGAAAGATTAGAGAGCACACTGTGAGAATTTGTAAGGATTTACGTGCTTTTTAGAAAGGATTAAGAATAAAAAAAAATCCAGATTAGAAATGCTGTCTAACCACATCACTACCCTATAAGCCAACATTTGCATGGTGGTTTTCTTTTTATGTTTAATACCACAATGTTTGTATTGCAACTTCAGTTACAGTTGGTTTTGTTTAAAGACCATAGTCTAGGTGCGTACAGCATGTGAAATTAAATGTTACCAGTTCATGGAGCATCCTTGAAATCTTACTCAGCAGAAAGACTGAATACCTAAGAAAAAGATTTTAAGGCTAGGCTCATTCTAGAAAGTTGCTTAAATAAAAGAAAAAAAAAAATCAGGTGCATTACATAGATTTTAAGTGCCTGCTTTCTTCCTGTCTAGCAGATTTCAAGCTTGAACAAGATTTGTTCTGTGGAACATTATTTCTTTAAAATATTTGAACGTAGTAGTTCCATAGTAACACCAGACTGCATGACATGGAATTATTTATTTGTTCGGTAACATAACTGTTAAGCATCCTCTAAGCTGCAAAAGAATACTTCTTAAGTATTTACTAGAAGCATCTTCAGCATACGTAACTAATTAAAGTCAGGCTGCTAAATGTGGATGATTAGAGGCTTATGTTGCTAGAAAACTGCCTGTGCTGATTTGAGCTAATATTAATTTGTAAATTCAATCCCATTTAGACACTTTATTTAGAAAAAACATAAATCCGTGAAAGATGTGCTTATGGAACAGACTAGCTATTACTTTATTTGTGCTTTATAGTCTCACTACACAGGCATCAATTTGTTGACAGTTTTTGGCATCTTACCAACATGCAATAGAAATAGAATCTGACCAGCAAGTGGCTTAGTTGTTCAGGAGTTTTTTTAATTTCTTTCTACTTACCTCCACCTCCTGTTTTTTTCTTTTTTTTTTTTTTTTTTTTTTTTTTTTTTTTCCAGTTAATTTTGTGTAGAGCTTGATCAAATAGCCAGAGAAATCAGTGGAAAACTGATGCTGGGCTTTAGCTCGGTCTTTTCATCAGAAGCTTTCCTTGCCAAAGGACTTTTTGTTCAATGCATTCCACATATACCTGAGCCCCGTGATGCTTGGAGGATGAGCATATGTTGAATACAGTGTATTTTTCCAGGCGTGCGCTAGTGGCTCTGTTTCAAGTACTTCATGAATTTGGTTTTATGGCATACCCAGTGTGGAGGTTTCTGTGTGAAAGTAGGTGTCATGCCTAGCAAGTTCCTTAAAGTCACCCTACATAAAGTGCTTTGTACCTAATGACAGATACTTGAGCATTTTGTCCCTACAGAACAGTCCTGTGAGCATCTGCAGGGCATATCGTTTTATCGCTTGCTTGTTGCAGCCATTATAGTGGTATTGATGAACATGGAATTCCATCCGCATGGGTGAATATCAAGTTTGAATTGGATTCTGGATGTTGACGATATTATTTTCCAAACAAAATTAAGGGGGTATATGCTTTGATGTTGTTTTGGTTTTGTGAATTCTCTACAAAGTTGATACAGATATGTGTGGAAGGATAGGTTTTGTTAATGGTTTGTTATGGAAATCAAATGCATCAAAATCTTAGGGAATCAAAGGCATTACAGTGTCTTCACACTGGAGAAGATTTACATAGTATCTGTACTACCCCTGGCACATTATTGTCATTACTGGTGGTCTAAAAATTTTACTGCAAGCTTGTACTGGCAGACATTGCAGATTTCGGCATTTATAGGCTATGGAAAGGTGTAGCTTAGTAGAGAAGAGTATGTGAGAAGAAAAACTGTAGATTGAGTAGATAGTTGTACATGTTGAAAAGTGAAGACCATCTGTGGAGAAGAGAAATTCAAGAAAGCACTTTGAGAAAGAGGATGGAAAAAAAGAAAAAAAGAAAAAAACCTTAAATTGGGATTTAGGCCAATTCAGAAAGGGTAAGCAGCTACAAGATTATCAACAGCATATATTAAAAGTGACAAAATGTCACAGTTGATATTTATAGCAATTAGAGATTTTCAAAATGTGTGTTCTTAATCTGTAAAGAAAAATGCATTTAAAAAATGTGCTGGCAAATATGGATTCAGTATGCATCAGTTTACAGCTGTATAATTGATTGAAAGTCGGCTGGGATAAACGGCAATTTTAGCTGAGTAGAGAACTGAATTTTGAGTCTTGTCCTTAATAAAAGAACAATTAATGTTCGTTGCAGTGACTGTAGCTGTGAGGGACTGTCGTTCTTCATCTGTTAGAGTGCTAAGTACATTCATTGGAGAAGAAGCAAGTCTTTCATTTCATCTTGTCTCTGGAATACAATCAGTTTCTTCCTTATTTGAATTATATTATGATTGCATATGGTTCTTTGATAAGCCAAGGTACAAAGATAATTTTGTTTGTGTTCTAAAGACTTGCTTATACTGGAAAGGGAGACTTGCACTGTGCTCCCAAGTGACTGGGTGCCAATACAGAGATTCACTGCAAGATAAACTCTCATGTAAATGAAGGCAGAATTCCTCAGTTTAAAGATTTGCATCATGGTTAGGGAAATCATCGTTATTCCATTTATGTGTTGGTCTCAGCAACTCAATTTTTAGAAATGCCAGGTGATTTTCTTGGAGTTTTGTATGTTGAAATACAGAAATGCTAACAGAACACCATTCCAGAAGAAATCCAAACTCTTTGTCATATGTATTCTTATGAATGAGGAAGGAGATTTCAAGCATTTTTTGAAAATCTGTGCGCATACGTGATTAAACTGGTATCTTGAACGGATTTGCATTCTAATCCATAGTTCCTGACAAGTGCATACGGGAAGCACTGTGACTGCCACACGTTAGAACAAAACACCCTCTGGAGGTGCCTCTTTCTCTATATTAACTGTGAGGGAGACAAAACTTCTAGTTCAGATTAAACATCTAACTTTCACACTAGTGACTTCCATGAGAGAAGCTGCCCTCTTAAACTGTTTTGATTAATGGAGGGAAGGTGTTTCTATATGTTTATGGAGCATGTCAGGTGTGCTATGTGGAAAACTATGTTCTCAGACTGAGTTTTCAGATGCATACATGTGACACTGGAGTATAAATCCTATTTGGAAATGAATGAGTTTTGTGTTCCTCTGCCCCCCAAATACCTGCAGCCTGTTCTAGAAAAAGTATCTCTCATACAGTCATGAATAAAGTGGCCCTAGTTTAATTGATTTTTCTTTTCTTCAAGTTGAAGTTTCACTGTTTACTCAAGTGTTATTTATTGTAACTTTTGTCAGAATCATATGAATAAATACATAGTGTTGGATTGGTGTTTATGTCAGGGGATTCTGACTAGAAGCCCAGTGTTCTTCATTGATTAAACAGGACACACTGGTGGATCAAGCCATTTCTCAAGTTTTTTCCTTTATAAAATTTGTCTATTAAACAGGCATTTTATGGTGGGGCTTCTAATTTACATAGATGATTCATTGAATTAGTACTAGGGTCAGCTACTACTTTTTTTTTCCTGAAAAACCTGAAATTTTACTTCTTGAAAATACAATAATTTTTGCTTTCTGGTGAGAAGTATGAAATGTGTAGCTGAAGAATCACCTCTGAAGCAGATATCTGTAATGAGGTCTTTAAAATGCCATTTTTATAGCATTATGAAATTTGGTCTCCATGCCATTTTACTAGTCTATGTGCTGTAGAAGGATTTGCAGTAAAGTAGAGACTTGGAATTTCTGCAAAAGTATTTGTTATATCCTAGCAGTACTTTGGAGGGAGATATCCAGATATTTCTTAAGATCTTGAAAGCATGGTATGAAAAATCAGATTTTCCACATTCCCGCTTGCAACTTAAATCCAGTGCAAACAGAGGTCTCTTTATTTCATAAGTACTTGTTTAACGCTGGCTCTACTTTTGAGACTTATTGATTTTGGTGTGTTCCAGGCCAGGAAAATCAAAGTCACGTTGTGAAAATATCCTCCTGAAATAAGTTATTACCTTTTAATGCAGTTGTAAAGGACGACTTTTTGGTTAAGGCTCTGGCCTGGGACTTGAGAGTTCAGACTGAGTTCAGCTCAAGGCTGTGACCCTGACCAGAACTGTAGGCACACCAGGCACACCCTTGCTGGGTCTCAGTTCCCCACCCAGAAAATAGCACTTGTCACCTTGGGCTGAAGCCTCTCACTATGTGTATGAATATAGCATACATATAGAACAATCTGTTCCTGATCTGATTCTCGGCTGCTACTGTAAAATAAGTAATTAATCATCATAACTTCTATTACCAGTTATTTCTCTTTTACAGTCTACATCATGGGGGATGTGAAACTGGTGACATCTACTCGAGTCTCCAAAACCTCCCTGACACTCAGCCCGCCTGTCCCTGCTGAAGCACCAGCATTTACTCTTCCTCCTCGGAATATCCGAGTGCAGCTGGGAGCTACCGCAAGATTTGAGGGGAAGGTAAGAAACAGATGATGGAGGGCTTCTCCTTTTGGTTTTGCCTTTTCCTTTAGCTACCTAGTAGGCTGCAAAGATAGTGAAGTTGCCTCTGCAATATAGGACCTTTACTCAAGAACACACCAGTGTTTACCCTCCTGAGGAGACAGGAGCATTACAAGTCTCTTTCTGAGTAGAGTGTTGCAAAACCTGAGTATGTGCTAAGTATAACTTAGTTGAACATACCAGGCACTGAGCTTAGCATCAGTGGAAAACTGCTTCAAGAGCTGTCTCATATTCTCCTACTGCGTATTTGTCTCCCTGCATCCCAAATCTGCCTGTTCATGAAGCTTCATGTGTAACACAAATCTAACCCTGTTACAGCATGTTCTTCCTAGTAGTCAATCTAGAAATCTGTGAAGAGAGCTGCAGCATTTTTGTATATGCACCACCTGCCATACATGTTATTAATCAGAAAGCAGAAAGAGCATTTTCAGAGGAAAGATAGATTTGTTCGAGGGAACTTGTTAACCCAAAGGGTTTAAAAGGAAGTGCAGTGGGGTGTTGCATCCCAGGTTCTCCCCTTCCCCTCATGCTGAGGACATTAAATTGTACTTACTGGCATCCATATTTTTTTCATGTTTCAGTCAGATCTCATACTTGTTCTAGCTACCTTCCTTTCTCCTCCCTTAACCCAAATCTTTTTCCTGGAGCTGCCAGTTGCCCCTCTCAGCCCTTTCAGTTTTCTTCTGTCCCTGTCACGCTCTGATTGCGCGCTGACAGCTGTATCATCAAACTGACCACACGTCTAATCTCTGAGGTGGTGGGACTTGTCTGACAGAGGCAGGAAACTGCAGCTTTACCATAACAAAAGCAAGGGCTTGAAGGAATTTGGGAAATTCATAACTTCTGAAACTAACTCAAACAGAGGGCTGGTAGAGGGCATCTGATATTTATCTTAATTGTTTATGCAAGATCAGGCCAGGAACTGGGATTTTTTCAATAGGAGCTAGGAAGAAAATTTTTGGAGTATATAAATTTTTAAGTGCTAACCCAAAACTCAGAAGTTCTTGGATTTGTCTCTTGGCATTTTTCGCAGAAAGCAGAAAATTTCACTAAAAGTGTTTAAACCAAAGAACAGATTTTATCAAAACATTTAGAAATATTATTATTATTATTATTATTATTATTATTATTATTATTATTATTATTATTATTAATTATTATTATCATCATCATCATCTTGCTTTCATTGTGATTTTAAGGGACCAGTCAGAAACCCTCTGTGTGTAAAATATTGGCTAGTCCCAGTGAGTATTCCCCTTCTTACTGTATTTATGCTTCCACCCCCTCCTATTTCACCTTCCTTTGTTGCAGATACAGTGGAAAAATGGCAACACGTTGCTACTTTATGTATGTAACACCTATGCACAGTGCTATTCTAACTCTGGTTCCTCCAGACAACACTCCATCTCGCAACAACAGAACAGTGACATCAAAGGTGAAGCATGTGATGTTGCTAAGATTTGGTTTTACATTTCTCATGTTTCCTAATGAAAACCTCAAGTGGTATATTTCCAATTTTTAGTGTACTCTGAATGCTTTTTATCATTAGTCAAATGGAAGCAATTGTAAAATATGACATATAAACTAGAGTGCCCTCACTGCTTTGCATTTTTTTCAGATCTGGTTTTAAAGTGTTATTTTTTCAATACTTATCCCCTTTTTAAAGTCACTTTGAAGGCTGGAAAGGTAAAGTCTGAGGGGTTTTTATTTTAGTAGCTTGGGAAAAAATACACAAATTCAATACTAATTAAACTGACAGGGTTAAGTTTGTTGAAGGAACAAAGCTTTGATTGAAGTCCTTGATTGAATATACTTGATGAAAATCTAAATCCCAGTTCTGCCCATTTGGTATGTGAGCATGGCTGGAACCTTTAATTTTTCATCCTTAAAATGAGGATGATAATATGCTAGTTGCATGCATGTTGTATAATAAACCTTTAATGCTCAAAGTGCTTTTGTAAGTGCCAAACATTAAGTGCACAGCTTCGCTGAAATACATGTGAGATCTGCAATTTGTGGCAAGTAGCCTGTCTTAATGGTTTGGCAAACCACAATCACATGATTACAGCCACTGTCTTTGACCCTTCAGCATGGTTGTGCCAAAAGCATTGCCTGTTTTTTATTCAGTCCAGCTTGCTGCCCTGGAGGAGCTTTGTTTTACCTCTTTAAGCTAACAGAGGTGAGAAGGAAACATGTAACACAGCTGAAGATGTAAACCAGCCGATTTTTATAATTGTAAATTAGTTCCAAATTTCCTGTTATCCAGCCTAGCTGGAGGCTGAGATACGAACTTGCAATTTGAATTTTTTTTTTTTTTTTTTTTGGAGGTGAACAAGATGTATTATAATAATGGCCTCAGAGAGTAATGGAGCACAACATGTTCTCCTTACTGTCTTATGCAAGAAAAATTAGGCTTTTAATTATAATACTATTAAAACTGTGTCTGTGTGATCTATTGTTTACAATGTAACATGGATGGGGAGTTTGTGTTCGGTTCTGTTTATAACTGGTGGGTTGAAATTAGTACTTTCTTTGTCTCCTAGTCTAGTAACATGGGCAAGGGTGAGGGGGAACAGTTTGGAAGGGTACTGTGCTTAATAGCTGCAGCCAACTGCAAGAGCTTGTATCATCTGGGCCCATCTTCAGCTGGTTAGTACAATGTTGCTTCTTCTGTCACTTTAATGTTCCAAAGGTTCAGAAGGACAGTGAATCTGTTCAGGACAGGTTCAGAAGGACAATCTTAATAAAAACTGTTTAGTAAGATTTAGGAATAGAAGTAGCTACTGAACAGGTTTTTCTATCCTGGAAAATAGGCTACAGATGTTATGATGAGTTGTTGCCGACACTCTGCTTCTTCACACAGCATAAATATTAAACTAGACTCAGGCTAAAGAAAAATAAAATGTTTTAAAAATGGCTAGACAGGAGATTTTCTTCAAAGAGTTCCTCTGCGTTGGAATTAATCTTATCAGAAAGAACAAACATTTTGAGAATCTGAGACAGGATATAAATCTGATATTGTGATGATTCTGTACTCTCATTAAGGGAACAAGGAAGAGAGGGCCCCAGAGTCAAACTTGTTGCTTTTGTTTTCAGTGGCATGTGAGAAAGTTGTGTGAAATGGCATTTCAAGATCAAGGAGAGTGAAGAAATTGAGAAATAGCACATAAATATAGGAAATTGAGGTAGAAAGGATCTGGAGTTGCTATTAACAGGAATTTTAATTTTTTTTTTTTTTTTTTCTGTTCTTCCCACTACCACCCAGGTTTTCTTACTAAAATCTCAGGGTTATCTATATCTGACTGCAGACCTCAGTTTTCCAATGTGACTTCAGTTTAAAAAGTTAGCTCATCATCTTTCAAGTGTATGAGTATGATTTTGGCCTGGATCACTGACTGAGGGGTGGAACCACTTAGTCAGGCAAAGGCAAGGTTACCTTCCCTACATGCTCCCCAAACGTCTGTTGCATGGACATCTCAGTTGTTCATCAGTCAATTGCTGAAGTGATTTTTAGGGAAACCATCCCAGATTATTATGAAATTGTGTTGTGGGTTCCCAGCTTGTTAGGAATTGATTGATGTGCTGTTCTTCAATTGTACATCGAGTGTGAGGTAAACAGCTCAGGGTAGTAATCTCCTGCCTTGTGCTAAGGTGGTGTTGCTTGTCCATCAGAGCCTTTAAGATACTCTTGGAAAAGAAGAGCACGCCAAAATGTTACCAGGTTTTAGCCATATATCTAGTTTAAAATTTAATTTGTTTCAGTCTCTCCAAAACTCAGCTGCACTGAGTTTCAAAACATCACAATAGACGAATATGGATGCAAATAGCATAGTTTTCCATACAGTTAAATGAAATAAATTTTGCTAGCTTTTCTAATTCTCATGAGGATGGCAAGCATATATTAATGGGTGTGCTGGCCAGAAGCCCCTAGAAAGATTTTAATTTTTTTTAACTGGAATTTGCAAACACACACAAGTTTTCTTTTCTTGTGATGGGCAGACAGTGGCCGCAGATTTTCACAGCTGCATGTTTCTGTGCCTACCTGATTTCTTATTATCCTGCTTATTGGTCTTTCAGAGACTACAGGTTCAGTGACTTAAGACTGAAGCCTGTCTTATGTCTCAAACACCATCCTCTTTGAGAAGACCTTCTTCATATTTAAAAATTTGACTTCTATTAGACAACTTTATTTATCCAGCTCTATGTTCTCACTGTAACTGTTTAGAGGGAAATATTGTAGAACCTAGCATTTATTTAAATGTTGCCCTGACTCCACTACGCATGCACCTATACCCCCAGCTTCAGTGCTGCTCTCAGTTTGACTTGGCCTATCCTAGTGTTAAGGCTCAAGTTCAGCTTTTGCTTGGGTTTGTGAGCCTTGCCATGTGTGTATTAAGATGGCAAGCTAATCATCCAGTTCCCTTTGTGTGTTTAGAAACACTGAAAAGTTCTTTCATGACTGTCTGTGGAAGGCTTAGAAAGCAGTTTCTCTTTCTGTGGCAGAAAAATACTGGGACTCTGAAGTCCTGGTGATGTCTGTAGGTGAACAGAGCAGCAGGATGACTCCAGCAGGGCTCTGTGCTGTGACTGCCCACATAAGGAGTCGGTGAATGTCAGTGCTCTCATCCAGGTTTCCCTAGTCTATGTTAGCTTCTCTACACAAAGATACTTCAAGGCATAGAGAGATTTACTTAGGTTTCTGCAGCAAACTGAAGGAGAAGCTAAGAACAAAAAATGAGTATATTTACTGTTCTCTAACCATTGAACCACATTCTCTTCATCTTTCCCTCCCTATTTTAAGCTTTGGGTTCTGAGACCAATAAAACAGTCTGCAGCAGGGTTCTTGCTTTAAAAAAATGAAGGTGGTTGCCCAAAACAAGCATTTTTAGTTGATAACTATGTGATTAGCTGCCCACACATAATTTTGCTGAACTTAAATAGCAATAGACTCACTACATCAAAAATATAGCATAAACACTTCTGGTTCTTTACTGTAATGTCACTGAGTGTCAAGCAATAAAAAATGACAAGTCAAAGAACTGTCAGTTTACAACAAATTCTTCCCTGTCCAGAGTGGTATTAAGCTCTACATTTGACTGCGGCAGGCAGTTAACTCAACCTGCTTTGGCTGCACTCATGTATAATTTTTGAGGGTCATATTGACGGTCATTAATTTTATGAGCTAAAGAATACTTGTGCTACAGCTCCACTTGAGAGGAACAGCCAAATGTCATGCTACAGACCACAGACTGATTGCCTAGGGGTCAGGAAAGAATTTTTCTCCTTGGATAAAGCATTGCACGGTTGGCAACAGTGCAGTAAGGGTTGTTTTTCTGCTTCATGTGAACCATCATATATGGTCCATTGCCAGAACCATGATATCAAACTACTAAATCTAGTCTGGTATTCTAATCCCAGGGAGCTAAATTTCATGTATTGACATGTAGTTCATAGTCTGAGTAGATGTTGGGCTATTTAGCTCAGTTTGTTGCCCACTGAGTAGTTATTGTTATGCTCTTTCCCTTCCATCCCCTCCAGGTAAAGGAGCTGGATGGTAAATTTTAAGGCAAAGCAGGTCAATGTCAAATTCTGCCCCTTTTAATGTGCTTTCCAGTTGTCCTTCTACCACCCTGCTGTTGCAACACCGTATCTGTTCAAATCAGTTAACTCCAGTGATGTGCATCACTTTGCCAACTTCTGAGCTGCTTTTGGTGCTGCTGGAAGCACAGGTACTCTTTGAAATGTTGAGTGGGACAATGAGAAGCAAGAGGTGGGACAATGAGAAGCAAGAGGCAATAGGAAGATGGACAGTGATTACGCCATTTGTTCTGAGATAGAGGGGAGACCCATTTATGTGTTGTGTTAAGAAATAAAGAGTAAAGAAGTGTTAAAAGAAGCACTGAAGGGAAGCACTCTCACAGCATTTGTAAATCCTTTCAACTACCTGCTAACGGAAAAACTAAGATCTAACCCATTTGTTTGACTGTGGCTGCTGCACCAGCTTTGCATGGCAAAATCTTTGTTATCTTCCCTTTGCTTTGGACTTGAAGCAGCAATGTATGCTCTGTTTCCAAGCCTCAGTCAGCAGGCACTCCAGAAGTATGCCTTAATTACACTGTATGTCTAGATTTGAGATGGCAGGATCTGAAATGAGAGAAGCCCATGTAATGACAGAGGATGATGACATGGCACAAAATCCTTTGCTTTTGGCATGAGATGTTTGCAGTTACAAAATGTACTGGGCAGCTAATTGCATGAAGCTGCCAGTGGTTTTGGATCTGCGCTTTCTGGAGAGGTGCCTGTTCTGAGCCATATGAGGAAGAAACTCAGGATAGATCCATGTTTTTGTGGGAGACAGTCTGATGAAAGGGAGTGCTGTGGGAGGACTTGTGTTGATCTGTAAAACTGCCATGCGCTGTGATACTCCCAGAAACCTGATACAAAACATTGAGGCATGATTTTGGGAGCAAAGAAATGGAAAGTCATAGATTTCACTGGACATTTTATTTGATCTTTCTTTCCACACACCAGTGAACATTCTTGGGGAAAAAAATGTGGTGTGTTCAGAAGTTACTGAAACATTTTGTATCAAACAGGTATTGGGGTATAGACAGCCAAAATAAAAAAGGAATATAAACACAAGTTAGGTGGCTGTGAACAGCTTATGGCATACCCTTCTTCTGTTTGGATCTTCTACTGCTATTTCTTGTTCCTTGGTGTAATTGATCTCCCATTATACTCACCACATTGCTGATTTTTTTTACCTATTTACATGTTCTCACAAGTAATGCATTCATTATTTTATTTTATTGTATAGCTCTGTATTGACATATAGAAACAGTGGCTCAAAAGAGTTTCAGCTTTAGGGCAAAGTGGGAGTGGCTGCTCTGCTGGGAAGCGATTATGGTGGGATTCAGTAAAAATTACTTCCCTACAGAGTGTCATCTCCACCCAGAATTATTCAAAGACACTTACTTTCATCAACTGACACAAGCACCCATGTGTTGACACCCATTTTCCCTGCTATATATATGATATGTCCTTTAGAAAAAACTGCTGGGATGCAAGTTGTTGCCTAAGAAATTTCTAGGTTTTAGACAGGAGTGGTGGTCTGTAAGCTCTAATGTGTCTCTCAGTCTTCTTGACTCATAAATTCACTTCATATCTGTCTCCCTGTTCACCTATGGCCATCATAATTAGGATCAGGACTTTCCAGGTAGAAGTATTTAAGCATTCCTTGTGTAGCCTGTGTGCAGTGTGTGTAATGACCCTTTAAAGTGCTGGACTTAGTAGACTGTCCCATGCAACTGATGATCTGTGCAAGCGCTGAGGCAACAGCCAGGATTTCTGGATGCTTGGCAGCAAAGTTTGGTCAGACCTTTTGCAGAGTTGCTCTGATCTGCCTGACATTCAGAAATCCTAGACAATGCTGAATATCCTCAAATGCCACCCAGACAAAATTTCTAAGGAGGAAAGAGGCCATGACTGGGGGAACACAGGACATACAGTTACCATTTCTCAGGGTTCTTTTTCTTTTTTTTTTTTTTTGGTATCACTAAACCTGTTTTCAGTAACCCACCCACCCCCAGACTGTGGAAGAAATGTGCTATTTGCCACTATCACGTTTATTATTCTGTTTGCTTTCTCTTTACTTTCCTGCCTTAATTGCTTATCTATAACCAGTTGGGGACAGGAGTTCTCTGCTGCTCTGTGCAATTCCAGAAAGACTGGCTCCCTATTCTTGATTGTTTTAGTACTAGCTACAGTAATTAAAGTAACACAAAAAACAATTTTTAGTAATAATAATAGACATTTTTTAGAACACTTCAACAAATACACATACGGAGCTAAAGAGAATCTCTTGGTTTTTTGTGTAGAACCTACATTTTAGCTGAAGCCAGACCATGCATTTATGCTGCTGTTGGTCACCACTTTTTCTTTCTTTCTTTACTTTTTAACATGATTCCAAATATTTAGGATTTTGAGATAGAAGCAATTAAAATCACATGAGGAACCTGACAATAAAATTCCATGTGATTTAATTCTGTCTACCTGCTCCTAGTTTGAGTTGGGGGAACCAACAACCTGTTGACTCTGAAAAGTTTATTGTAGATATCTGTTTTGCAATCACCCGCTACTGTGGTGTATTGTCATAAAGCGTGGCTTGTGTCAGCTAAAGAAGGTAAGTGTGTTTAAGGATTTATCCGTAAGGATATCCTTAGGCTTGATTTTGAAGAAAATTTACTTCATTAGTAGGGATTTCTGGACTTACTATTCTTCTTTAGTAATTGAATAGAATTCAGAGAAAAAATTTCTTAAATTATATATTGACACATTTGCAGAGGAAAAGGAGATCAAAAGTACTCATATTGTGGTGTAAAGGAGGTTCAGTCTTTTACAAAAGTAATGATGGAATAAATTCCATGACTAATCATGAAGTCCACCATTTAGGGATGATAAGATAAAAATGTCTGAAAAAGGAATAGAAGAGAATTTAGCAGTTTCCCAAGGGAAAAACGGCTAATCAGCATATCCTAAATAACTGAACAAAGATATGTTCAGAGACTGAGTCTGTATAAATTAGGGTAGAAGTAGTCAGTATAATTCTTCTTATTTTTCTTGTCCCATGATGGTTAATCATGAATCTTTCAAATTTCAACAAAGTCTCATTAGATTCTTCAATTCTGCTTTTAATTTGAAAATATCATCATCTAGTCTCCCTTGCTCTGCTGGACCAGTGTGTAAGTCTTTGTCGTGGTCAATTCCACTGGCAATAAAACTCATCATTGTAGCATTAGCTTTCTTACTTAAGTAAATGTTCTTGGTAATACATGAAACATGGCTGCAACTTATCATTATGATGTTTTAAGTTTGCTATATTGGGGAATTGTGCATTGTCTCTTTTCACACTCATTATAGATTTAAAGGTTAAAGAAGACCCAGTAACTGGAACAATGTGAGCAGTTACATTCTTTTCCTTGTGCTGCAGTAGCCTGTAGTGGTGTAAGAGGGATGAAATGGGGAAAAGGTTTTATTGCTGCTTTTTTTTTTTTTTTTCTTCCAGAAATATGCCCCTAGCTGGAAAAACTTTAAATTTCCTCTCTCTAGCTAACCCAAAAGGTCATCAGACATGCATTTAGCTAACTAGGATGTATTTTCCTTCTCCCATCATAAGCAAGGCTTCAACTTTACTCCAGCACCTTGCCTTCATCTGGCTGATGAAACCACAAAGGTCAGGGAGGGGTTCAGTGCCATATATAACTATGAGAGCACGTGGAATAGCAAAGTATGCATTTGACTATTTATAAATTCATCCCTGAGAGTTTGACCTAAATTACACCAAATGACACAGAATCACATTTTTGGTATAATTCTGCTTTTCCCCTATAGGAAAAGAAAGTAGTCATTACTAGACAGCAAGCATGATGCATTCAGAATCTTTGCAGAAGGCCACATGTGGAGAAGGTTTATAATCAAAACACATCATTACTCACTGCGGTTTTGCTCAGTCCACACTCACTCTAGCACCTAGACTCCAAAGCTAAAAATTTCTGCTTTTGACATGTTACTTGGCTCTGTTCACTCATGGATATAGTACGAAGCTGGGAAACCTACTGGGCAGAGACAACATACTTTTTTTTTTTTACATCTGGACTGCCTAGCATCTAAATTGCATGCTGAACAGAAAATAATCTTGCTGTGAATCGTCTACAATCTGACCCATTCATGAAGGAGAGAGACCATTGTGTCTGACAGGGAGCAGCAAGGGCTGGCTGCTCCCCAGATGAAAGCGAACCAGGAGCCAAGGGTGAGCCATGCACGGGCTGTGCCATCACCAATGGGCTGCAGTCCCACAGGCTCCAAACACAGCAGGCAGTGCCGTGGGCTCTGACGGGGTCTACTGATGGTCCCAGACACGGCAAGCAATGAACCAGGTTCAGGATTCAACCAGAGGGTACAGTCAGGAGCATAAGTAAGCAAGGCTAGTTTGTGCTTCAGTCGGTGTTTAGTTCAGTTTTTAATGTTCAGTCTGTAAGACATTATCATTATGTTACTAGAAGTTACTGCATCTCTAGCAGATGCCTGAAACAGCACATATTTCTGTGCCTAAGCTGCCAGAGTTCATTGTTTAGTGTCTGGGGACAAACCTGCCTTTGTCATGATTTTTAAGCCAAAAGTTATCCCAGTTCATAGTTCAGCATCACATGTGAATACACATCTCCGTGTTCTTCTCTTATATCAACGAAATAACCTTTGGAAGAGGAGAGATGGTAATATGTTGTGGTAGTGTTTGATGAGGGAGACACTGCTAGTCCTATTGCTGTCAGAGGTTATGTGTCAAAGCTCTTCGTGCTAATAGGAGCCAGAAGATCAAGGCATTCCACTGACTGGTCATCCCTGAGATGACTAGTCCAGTATAAGGGCCTTGAATTGCTTGCCTAAATATGTTGAATTTATTCTTATAAGAAACTTGACAGCCAGGTTATTTATTAGGAGTTAAATCATGTTTATTGACTTACAAGTTAGTAACAATTTGTGGGCTAGGCTTCCCACATTAAGAATATATTGTAGTGATATTCTAGAGAAGGTTTAAGCTCTTAACGCCTTTCTTCTTCAGAGGAGCTTTAGGGATATACACTGTGAGAGAGAGAAAACCTGGAAGTGTTCCATTCTCAAAAGTAAAAAACCTATTTTTCTAGGCTTTCTGATGATGCAGATAGCTTTATTCTCGGTAAATCAGTGCATTGCTGTAAACCTGCAGCCAGACAGAACAAAGCAATCCTTGTCTTCTGAAAATACTGTGGCTAAAACTGTTAAAAATTCCAAGTCAGCTTTGCATGCCTTTATTACTTGTATAGAGACCTTTGTAATTCATGTGCAGAATGAGGTGAAATGGAAAAATAAATTACTTTATATTTCTTTCTCAATTTTCCTTGCTTTTCTGCACCTTTTCAAAAAACTATAGTAAATTTTACTCTATGGAATACACTTTTTATTAGAAATACAACAGCTGAACTTACTAAAATACTAATTAAAAGTCTTTCTGTACGCCAGTATGTAATGTATACAAGAACTATTCATTTAAAGATGACAACAATCTGCACATGTAGCCCAAAGAAAATGGAGAAGCAAAGACTGACAAATTAAATAATTCTGTTCATGGTTACTTGGCTTTTGGCAACAGAATATTTAACTTATTTCATACGGCTCCATGCTCTTGACTCATGTTGAACCAGAATGGTAATTTTCCTCTAGCTGCATAGTAGAATCAAATTGTAACTGTGTGGCTTGAGAGTTTGCCATTCTTTCCATGTGCCCTGTAATACACAAGCAAGCCTATAGTTATAGTTATGACGCATGTATTACTTAAATTGTTTTTGCAAAGCTTAGAATATTAGTGTAATGCTCACTATTTTGTAAAAGCACCCCCCCACACACATGGTAGTATCTGGTATCTCGTATCTGAAATCTAACTCATTTATATTACATTCCCATACTCATCAGGAAGACAATGAATAAAGATTTTTTCTGTTCTGTGAACACTCTGGAACAATAGTTCAATATACTTAAGCCTGATTCTTTTGTCTGTGTAAATTGTGGTGTTTCTTTATAAAAGAGTAACTCAGCAGTTTGTCTCTACAGGGGGACAAATATAAATATTTCAGAACAAAGTTATGTTAAAAGCCAGGGCACTGGAAGAAAAATTAGGGTAAAATCTTGGAATGGCAGATTAAAGGACTATGGTAAATGGTACTGATTTTTGTTTATTTCTTGGTACCACTTAAACAGCCTAATTCAACTGGAGTCCTAGTATATGACTGCTGATAGTATTTAACACATACCCAGGCCAGACTAGAGTTGGGCCCTTCTCTGGTGACCTTCCTAGCTAAAACCCCATCAGAAATAGTTATTGTTACCCTGCTTAACATTCATGTGGAGTACTAAGGCACAGTGCAATGAATTGGTTTGTGCAAGATCACACAAATACATGCCTGGATTCAGAACTGAACTGCTGTCTTCCAGATGTTCAATTCCCATCCAGTACCTTAGCCATGAACCTATTCTTATCAGAGAGAAATATCTTCTGATTTTGGAAGAGAAAGTTAAAATTTGCAATAAGTGCAAATATCACCAATTAATGGGTTCAAATATCACCAAACCAGCAGGTGAGTGCTGTTGGATTAAGAGCATCACTTAATGAAAACACAATGCCAGAATTAGGTCCTCAGTGCCTTGACACAAAAGCTAGTTTGTTTGCCTGTTGGGATATGCTAATGGACAGAACTGTAGACAAAGATTTGTCTGCTCAGGAGACTCTTACACACTCATAGGTTTAATGGAAAACATTATGTTGGATTTGTTCAGATCTCTCAATAGGAATGCCAGCAACTGCAGTTAAGTGGAGCTCTATTGAAAGCATATGCAGAGTAAGCACTTTTTCCACAACCTAAACAAATGTAGCTACTTTTGAGTGCACGTGTATGTTGCTCTTACCAAGATCACAGCAATTTTAGTTTTGAGAGAAAGCATTAGAAAGAAGAGGCGAGCCCACAAAATTTCTCTTGAACTCAGCATGTCTATAAATATTTATTCTGAACTGTTGAACTAGAAATTTATGGCCACATCAATTTATACTTAGTATTTCAGTTAGTGCTTTGAGGGTTTTTTTTTTTCTTTTAAACAGTTGTTGCTCAGCCCTTAATTTTTATTTTAAACACAGCATTTTGTATATTGTACTGTATGCTTTATCTCTGCTAAGCTGTCATTAAAAACTGTATGTGTGAAGCCTAGAAAGGTTATAGGTTTTCCAGATAATTACAGGATAAAATGTCACTGACAGTTGCTAATGAGCAGTTGATGTTTGCAATAGGCTTGTGTGTGGAAGTCTTAATGATTTAATGCATAGCAGTAAGTTGCACGTAGCGGAATAAATAATGCAATGAGAAATGCTAGATGTTTAGGTTTTCGAGTATATTCATATCTTCACAATCCCACGCTGCATTTTATACCTATTTGTAATCACATCAGTTCTGCTTTTTAATGGAATTTAAAACAAATGTCATTTCATGCCCAGTGTGCTTGCCAGCCCTACCAAGTAGCATTAACAGCGAAGCAGTACACATAACTGAGGAGAATTTTTATAACCTATCCAGAGCATTTCAGAGCTTTGCCAGAAGCATTCATCAGTATCAGCAGACAGTCTTTAAATGAACATACAACTGTGCGGTCAAGTCAGCAACAAAATCCAGTTTTAGCATTTTCTGTGGCCACTGCCAGACTCCTAAATTGCAGGAAATAAATCTTGTCTGGCTGGAAATAGATAATATGCGGGCATGTTCATTCAGAGCAAAGAGTTTTTGCTACCACCTTACATTCCAGATGTGGATTGTTGCCCTTAATTATGAATTTCATAGCTCCAAATATATTTTCCAGTAGCTATATGTTTTGGGCACAGGAGGAAAGCACAATTATTTTTTTTTTTTAATTAATCTTCTACAGTAGATCGTGCATATCGTGTGTGCTTATGTAAATGTATAGAGATTCCTTATCTGTTGATAGCATGCACTGATACTGAATTCCTAAGAACAGCATCCCCAAGCTAGGAGAGTATGAAGCTGAAGGTCAGTGGCATGGCTCCTACAAGAAGATAGGGCCACTAGTATTTTGTGATGTGTAAAATAAATTCACATCCTACTAGGACAGAAACTTCACATCAGTGAGTAAAAAAAAAAAAAAAAGAAATCTTTCAGTCTTCCAGAAATAATATGCAATGGAAAAATTAGTTTTTTGCTAGTGTTATTACAATGAATGATGATCATTCTTTTGAGGAAGGAAAGAAACAGAGTGGATTGTCATCTTTAAAAAGTGATTGCCAATGCAAACCCCAGATATTATTGTTATGAAGGGATCATTGCTCTGAAAATAATTGTTGCTGTTTAGTTTTGATTTTTTCGCCTGGTATCAGCAGTATTTTTTGACTTGATGATGTCCCAGTCTCAAGCTGTGGCTCAGAGTATCTGGATTCTATGACCAGTTCTGTAAGATAAAACAGCTAAATGTTTACAGTTTTCCTTCTGAGTGGGGACATAAACACATTTTGCTAATGACAGTTAAATGTTGGTGTTAATTTCATACTGTACTCAACAGGGGGCTTCCTAGTGCTTGTGCTTGGTCTAAACAGTCTATCCACCTTTCTGAATTGTTACTGGATGAAAGATTCACAACTGAAAGTAAAAATCTTTGTCAAGTGCTAAAAGCTAAGCTTTTGGTGGTGGGAAGAGGGGAGGTAGTTTCCCAACAATTTGGTTTTATGGTGTTTTATGTTTTAGCCTTTCTTCTAGTTCTGCCAAATAAAATTGATGAACTAAAGTAGCAGCAAACACAGTAAATCAGGCTGTCGTGTTGAAGTGGAACTGAATGAACTGTTCCTGTTCTGACAGCTGTCACAACACAGTGGAACTCCAGTTTGATTTTTCAAAATGTTTTCTGTAGCAGATTGCTGCTCTTAAATGAACATTGGTCCTATCAGGAAACTTCTGGCGTGCTCCTAAATTCATTGTGACTGACTTGAAGCAGCTGCTTCATTTAGTAATATTTGATAGACATCTTAATCCAGAATCACCAAAGATGGGGAGCAAGAGAAGGCTAGGGAAAGAGAGCACATTCTAGGGGCTTACTGAGCTATGTGGGACAATTAAGCAAGAGCCTTATATCCATTCAGCAGCCACAGTTGTTTCCTTTTGAACTCATTTACATTCTTACTGCATAATCCTAAATAATCCATAACCAGACACAAGATCAGATATTTCTTTGCAATTTTTTGCATTTTAAGCTGTTTGAACTATTCAGCACCTCATAAAATTTAACACTTTTTAAAAGGCCTTAACATCAATTGGTCTATGGGAAGAAAGCTTCCTCTTTGCAATTTGCTTTTTTTTATTATTCTTTAAGGAGATACTCAGAAGCAGACAACATTTTCATTAAAATTGATGAGAGTTTCACCCAAGAGAGGGCTGCAAATTTTATTTTTGCTTTTTGTTGAGAGCTCTTGTGCTTGCCTTCGCCTTTGAAATCTTTTTGGCCATTCTACAGACACTTCTATTCTGCAGAGCTGTATGGCAGTTTTGAAGTCACTGAGCACTGGCAGAGTTGCGTCTTATTATGTTCCTCACATTCTCCTATGGTGGTGAGTTAACATTCTCTTATTTGTAACACTATTTCACATGTTTCTTGTTTTGCTGCCAAGACCCTGGAACTATTCTGTCTGGACCCTCTTTGCTATAACTTGACAGTGTGCACTTAGATACCTGTATACCAACACATTAATATGAAGCTGATGGCTTCAGTCGTTATTCAGGGTAAGAGGAGCAGCTGCCCTCCTGTGATGCAATTTCAGTTCAGTCTTTGCATTGATTGCTACAATAGCAAAACTTTTGGCAAGGAGGGAATATGGTCAGATTATTTAATCTAACATTATTAAATATGGAAAGCTAATTTCCTTTGTGAGTTTGGCAAAGTCTCTGAGTGTCCCCATGTCTCACATCCTCAGCTATGAAGTTAGAGTGATACCTTCCCACATGACAGCTACCTATTTTGGAACTGAAATTGTTTTCAGTTTGTGCATAACTCAGTATCCTTCACACTCCTCCTTCGACAAAGTGTCAGAATGTCACCACTTTGCTGAGACCTTGTCATCTTTGTGTGCCAATGTAACTCATAAAAATGTGCAACAACTATAAGGGCGTAGGAGGGAGCTAGAACAGCGTCTGGGTGGCAATGGGGAAAATAGCCTGATCTTTCTTCCAGACTTTAGCTGAAGTTTATGGCATCTGACTGCTTTTGAATTGCCGACCTAGACAAACTATTTTAAAAAGGGGAAAAATTGAACAATGACTAAATATAAATACAGATCTAAAGATGGACAGACATTCAATCTACTTATAATCCCATTTTAAGTTCAGAAAACTTGTATTTACAGAAAAAAAAAATGGTCCAGGTGAGCTAGATGGGTGGTTTGCATAAAACTCTCCTCATGCTTTTAATGGCTACAGCTCAGCTGGCTACAATGTGTGGAAAGTCAAAAGGCAGATGTTACTGCTGGTAGAATGATTTATTAAAGCTCCATCAAAACCCCACTGCCAATCTGAGACTGCAACACCTGTGTGAAAATGCCCCCATTAGTGTAACATAGGTTTACAACCTCTGATTCATTTGCTGATTGACACTATAGCTACACAGAAATGTGTTTCTCTATACAGGGTGTTCCCCTCATCCCCTCATGTCCACTATACTGGAAAGGGTAGAGTCCACCTTGATAATGTTCTGTATTTCATCTAAATGATGTTTCAGGCTATTTGGGGGCTCTCTGAATACTCCTATATCAATGTTACTTTAAATTAAATAAATTTAAACATATTCTTTACATGAAATAAAATGCAATTCAGGAAAAGTATCTATGCATGTGATTAATTCCAAAAGACATAAGTAAGGCTAAGCATTTTCTTAAGAGCTGCATTAATTGCTGCTGGAGTTCAAACTTAGACATTAAACTCAAAGCAGCTTTTCACCCAGTGCTGCTCTGAAATTCCACTTCAGTCCTTCAGAAATAATTTAGGACAAATGGACTTGTAGATGTTGTGGTGCCTGTGAAAGCAATGCTTTATTCAAACAATATACTCTGGTGACTGAGCACAAAGCCAATACTCCACGCACCTCAGAACTCTCCACACTGAATTTTATGAAAAAATATGATGAAATGTAGAAGATTGAAAAAGAAATTATCTGCAGCTGCTGTCTGCTTTTCAGTTACCAGACCATGTCTTCCATCGGTCATAAATTCTTCCTTGCTGGGATTACCATAAATGCCAATTCCTCTAAAGAACTATGGTAGTATGTGTAGTGTTCAGCACTTTTACAAAAAGGGGTTGAATAGTGAGATAACAAAATTTGCAGATAATGCAGAGCTGCTTTAAAAAAAGTCAAAACTAAAATTGATGGGGTGACATCTGCAAAAGGTTCTCATTCTGTTTAGTGCCTGGACTATAAAACATCAGATGCCATTTTGCATTGATGAGTACAAAGTAGAAAAATAAAATATACTTATTTCAATTTTTATTAGCTATTACAGTTCTAAAGAGAGACCTTGCCCTGAACAGACCTCTGACTAATCAGCTCAAGGTGGGAAAAAATAGCAAACAGTGTTAAAAAAGATTTGGAAGGAAAAACACATCCAACAGTCTGCTACATCAATCTAGAAATCTGTGGGTTCCCCCATTTTGGATGCTGCACACAGTTCTGCTGTCTCCTTATCTCAGTCTAGAAAAGAGACAGAAAATTTGACAGGGATTTTCACCAGTATTTCATGGCTTCTAGTATAAGCACAGATTGAAAATCAAGGGCTCTTCAGCTTGTACAGTACAAGCAGACAAGGATATGAAACAGGTTTATACAATCATGAATGACATGGGAAGGAATAAAGAATGTTTATTTTCTATTTTCCAGAATATAAAAAATAGGAAACCCCAGTAAAATGTCAAACAGCAAGGTTAAAACAGACAGTGCCTTGCACGCAGTCTGGGAGGCTCACCTAAGTCTGCCCTAATGATGTACTAAGGTGTTGCACTTGCTCAGACTTGTATGCTCCAGAACAAGTTCTGGCTGTTCTCTAAATTTCCACTGTATGCATGAAGTAAATCTAATTTTGTAACCATCTCAGAACTTGACATTTTCAGATGGAAAATCCAAACCAGCTTTCTTTGTATGATTTCTGTAAAGCTTGACAGAAATGTAGGATCCAAAGTATTCTCCTTACAAAGCAGCTTGCTGTTTTTCATGGAATTCTCCACTGTTTTGGACACTTTTATTTATTGTAGCACCTTTTGCACATGACCACCATAATGGCTGTGTTTGTATATGCATTTTCTATGTGCGTGTTTCTTTATGCATTTTAAGATGGATGTTTTGTTCTTGGGTACCTGAATTCCTACTTAAACAATTAGGAAGTGTGAAGGATGCTAGTAGTTCACTAGACCCAGTTATGTGTATTTCTTCTAGATTGTCTAAGTGTCGGGCATGTAATTCCAGCATTGGTTTCTGATGGGAACAGAAAGCATGCTTCCAGCCAAATGGAGCATTGCAGAGTTAATGAAGCAAGATCTAATGAGTTTTCATCAAAATAAAAGAATTTTGTATAAGATAAACTTTTGTCTTTTTGGTACAGAATACTAAATTGTCAGTACAGGTGTGAGGGAGGCAATAAGCATGGAAGCATGGCAGAAAGTTATCCTTCCACGTGATCAAATCATTCCACACTTTCCAGGATGAATGGACTTTTTGCCAAGCTCCGTCAGGAACCCTTGCACATTGCTAGACAGCAAAGTGGAACTCTATGAAAGGGTATCTTGTGAAAATTTGGAGAATTAACTTTACTTTCCCCTAGCTTCTGTCTCATCTGAATTCTGTAATTGTATCCTATGGTCTAGATCCAGGATCCATAATCCGAACTCAATACATGTAGTTTTATGATATTGTGAGTTTTAATGGACTTTTAAAAATAAACTAAATTATACTGGTTTTCATTCATATCCCCATACCTGGGTACAGCCATCAAAATGAGTGCTCAGCACTCACGATCATATTTTAAGCCAGTGAAAACTCCACATTATTCAGCATCTTCCGAAATTGGGCCACAGGTTTTTCCACAGGACTAGAAAGCGATAAACTTCATATGGCACACTAACAGTTGCATTGAAATAATAATTTTAGAGGAACAGCTTTCAATAAATAGGAAGAAAGTGCCAAGTCTCTTTTTACCTTCTGGGTCTCCTTACCCTTGCATTGAATGCATCTCCAGGTAATTCTTCTGTATCTCTCTTCAGGGCAAATGGGACAATGGCAAATCTTGCAGCCTTCTATGCAAATGCTGTGGCATACGATCTTTCTACTCAAGAATAAAAAAATATAAGATTTCCTTCACTCATGATGTTAACAATAGCAATATCAAGGGGTGCAATTGAGCAGAGATTTTTTTTTTTAATTGCCACAAATGAGAATCAAGCAAAATGTGTATGGTTTGAAACTTTTGTAGATGAAATCTTGTAGAAGGAGTTCAACAGAACTATGCATGGTCTGAGATTGCCTAAGAACAGAATGCAGTGATTGCCAGGGATAGGTCCCTGAAGAATGAGTTGCAGTATTTGGCGGTGCTTTGCAGATGTTTGATTCTACTTTCTACTTTTGATTCTTTTCTTTATTGTTGATGGTTCTGGTTGGGTTGGGTTGGGGGGTGTGTGTGGGGTGTGTGTTGTTTCAAGACAACAATCTGTTTGAAGGTCTGTGTTGTCATTTTTCTCTCCCTGCTCCACACCTTTTGGGAGAAGAAACAGATAATTGCATACACCAGTTGTGAAGCCTTACATCTTCAGAATTGTGTTCCAGTTAAGGTTACGCCCAGTAAACTAATTTATGAGGACTGTGTGCATGTGGAATAAGAAGCCTAAACACCAGATGTAGTGTCCAGAGTTCAGCATTTAAATGAAAACATACCCAAGGTTTACAGAAAGGCCATTATTGTTTCTTGTACATAGAATAGGTAACGCTTTGAAGTGATGTATGTTTAGTCCTTGTATGTATTTGGTTTTTTGCTTTAAATGAGGCAATTGTAGATTCTAGACTGTTCTACAGAAGAGGTAGGTTGATTTATTTGCGAGGTCATAGCTAAGTCTTCAAATATTTAACATTTTCATGTTTAACCTTGCAGGCAAGTTCTCTGTTTTAGAAGCAAGCTTTTGAAATGGATAAAAATCTTCTTGAGATATGGTTTGTGCGTGTTTAAAGTCTCAGAACAAGCTTAATGTATAATGTCCACTTTCCTTTATCAAGAGCATCTGCTGTTCATTTGTTAAAGCAAACTGCAGCTTGAGCCTAACAGGAGCTTTGTTACAAGGCTTACATTTTGAGCTGCACTGGCCAGAACCATGCTTCTCACCTGCACTAACCAAAAAATCTAAATTAAAATAAAAATATACCACCTGCTATGTGGGGTTGTATTCACAATGGTCAAGTTGTAGTCTCCCGTTTTGTAGTACTTTTTTCCTGAGACTGCTATTAACATTTCTCATCAGTATGAATTATTACAACAAGAAGTGGCTTTTTTTTCTTGTTAGAGAACACAGCTCTGTCCACATGGAACAAATATATGTTATGGTGTATCCAGTTCTTAGCATCCTCTGCTACGTTTGCTCTCAAGTACTTAATTTCCCTCGCAAGTGTTCTGATCAAGGTCCAGATCCAAAATCTCTTGGCTCTTGGTTCAAAGAAGATAGAGGACACTGGCTAGAGTCTGATGACTTTGGGAAACACCTCTTTCTATGTAGGACCTAGGATAAGCCACATCCACAGAACAGCTTTTACTGTCAGGATTGAATCTCTTGGGGCTGAATGAGAGCCTTCAACTGTATGACCTTCAGATGAGCCCATCTAATCCATAACTTGCAATAAAGTAACTAATATTCCATTTTTACTGATACCTAGACATTGGAAGAAGAGCTACACTATACAGTCTCTGCAACATTTCAAGTGTACATTGTTTTTTTCCTATATCTTCACTTCTTTGAGTAGAATTACGCTTACAAAATTTGTCATGCTACTTAACTGCATTTCTTCTGCTGCTTTCTTGATACAATCTGATGGATCAATACTCTAAGTTTTGCAAAAGGTGCAAGCAGTTTATGCCCTGCTCATAATGAGTCTTTGCTAGGCCAAGTCTCTTCTTTTTTTCTGTCAGGCTTTTGTTTGCAGGCAGCAGAATGAAGGTCAAAGTTTGTCAGATATTCTGAATTCCACATCTCCCTTGATGTCTTCTCCTGGTGTGACTTATAATGATCTGCCCAGAGCATACACTTGGGAGCTCAATGGTTAACATCTGGCAACTATAAGTGAGGCCATCCTCTTTTTATCCCTTCACAACTTCTGATCTCTGTGGCCTTTTCTGAGGTGGAGTTCCCAGAAATTACTGGTTTGTGGTTGAAGGTGGGCATGGAATAGAGGATAGGCTCCAAATACTTCTCAAAAAGTTACCTCACTTTCTGGCATTCCTTAATGTTAAGATAGGCAGGCAGCCAAATAAGCAAAACACCTGCTGTTCTTCTAAAGGAGGTCACTGCTGTCAGACATCTACCAACCCACTGGCCAAATTCTCTTAAAAGTCTATTGCTTGTCCTATCCACTGTGGATGTGAGAAACAGTTTATTCTCTTCTGCTTTTCAGCTGCCTTAATGCATTAGAAAACAGTTTTCATTACAGCCATTCTTCTTGTAAGACTTGTTACCCAGGTCATGCAAACTTTGTTTTTACGTTGTTTTAATGCTTCCAGACACTACAGTCTAACTACAAATGTGTTAGCTACACTACTAACGATCAGCTTTTTTAATAACTTATTTCTGTGTTACAATGAATGAGATACAGACTAAGAGATCAGTTTTAATAGCCTCAAGGGCTGCATATCTCTAAAAGTCTCAAGACAAGTGGAAAAGTCAATTTTTGCATAATCCTTTATCAGTGCACATGTTAATTAAAACAACAAAAGCTTCCATATATTTTTTCTCTAAGAAGTATATTCTGTATTTTTCCATCTCGAACACAAGTGAGCAGTTATAACACCAAGTTCTTTTCACTGAGAACCAGGTGTCAAAAAGCAGTGTCACTTAGCTGCAGCAGCAGCAAAACTGCTTATTTTAAAAAGCAGGTTCAAAAAGCAGCAAGGTATGCAAGCTGGGTTGAAAGCTACATTTTAAATTCATGTGAAATATAAAAAGTTGAATCGACAATATTTCTGTCTTTCAAAAGTAAATTAAAAATCTATTTCCTGTAGATGGATTGAACCAAATACAACTGATTCTTTTATTCAGTGATTCGGTACTTTACATACATAGGTCTTAATTCTGGATTTTGTGGAATTAAAGGCAAAAGTAGTCTACAGATATAGCAGCACAACTGAACACTATGTGCTGACAGAATCTGGATGTTTTAAAATTCTGACTTCATGGGAGAATGATTGTCTCTTGAGAGGAATTTTAGTCATTAGTGGAATTCATATTGCAGCATATGAAATCATGTCTATGAGGGGAGTTATTTTGAATAGCAGCTTCGTGACAGTTGTATCATTGCCAGTCTTAGTACAACTTTTGATGTGCTTGTCTATATATGATGTAATTTGGGGGTATTTTGCAAACCAAGCCATCCTTTTGATAGCTGTTTTCTTCCTGATCTCATTGTTTGTGTGTTGATGTGACCCTGAGCAGCAACATGGGACATTTATCTAGCCCTTAATGTCAAGCACTGAACACCTCAGCCAGTATAATGAACATAATGCTAGAATATATCATGTAATGTTTGACATCATTTCCAACAGTCCTAAGGTGTTACTGTCAAAGTGAGTAATAGTATATACCCCATCAGGGTTTCACAGTTACTTACACTTCGGTTTATTGTCACTTATGGCTGACTCTGGGTGCTGTGGGTTTTTGTTCATTGTTAACCTCACTGGAGCCAGCAACAGTTACTACAAGGCAGGACATGACATTGAAGTTAACAGCATGATCCAAAAGGGGGCATCTCATTGCCTTAAACTACTGCTGCAACTGTGATGGATTTAAGAAGGCAAACCTATGCTTTTTTGGAATTGGTATATAAACAGCTCTTTTATGGAGCATAGGAATAGGCCAAGTTTTAGAAAATCTTTCCTATGCTTTCAAACAAGAAAAAGAGTCACTGAATATATTTGGCATTAGTGGTCACTGAATGCCTTTAGATTTGTGACAATGGGGACTAGTTTGTAGCAGCATATTTTAAAACAATACTATTCTTTAGTGTACAGCTTCAATAGCTTTGATGTATTTTTTCTCCTTTTTTCTTTTCTTTGGGAACTTAGCACCATTCCTTTTCAGTATCATTCCCCCAGACCTAGATACAGAGCTGAATCTTAACTGTGGAAATTTCACAGACAACAGGTTCTCTCCGAACTCTTTCCACTTGCTGTGTTGATGCATGGAGCAGAAGGCCTGTTGTACTTTGGCAGTCTTTTCCAGGAAGACTTGAAGCAGTTGATGGCTCCAGACAAAAACTGAAAACTCTTGTTTGTGCTAATACAATGGTTATTTGATGTTTGCTGTCAGTTTTCCACTTGTTAGTGTTGTTGAGCAGGTAAAGAAAAGCTGTAGCCTCGCTGGGACTGGCAATACTCGCATAGGCCAAGCTGTAAATAAAGGTTATAGCCTTCTGCTGCTGGGCATTAAGTAAGCAGATAAATTTCTCTTTGCTGTGGATTTATTCAAGGCAGATGTTTTTAGTGAGCTCTGGAACAGTTAGGGAGGAATATAAAACCTGCTGCAGTTCTGGAATTGATCCATTAGGATCAAAACCTAGTAACCAGTGATTCGTTTAAGGGTCCCTGACACTTTTATGGCAAGACTATGTATTTCAGAGAGGGCTGGCTCAGTTTGAAACACATTCCGAACCCAAACCTGAAATAAATCCTTGCAACAGAGCAATTCCGTAAACTTCTGCTTTCCCATCATTTCATTTTTTGACAAAAAAATGAAAGAAAAAAATAGAGTTTGGGAAGGGAATGACTCAACCTTTTGAAAGGAAATGGCATGCTGATTGCCTGTGTTTGTAATTTTCTGTGTGGCATTTCCTCAATGTAGAGGTGTGGATGAACAAAATAATACAGACATAGCAAGAATAAAATAAACACACATGGAAGAAATGAAAAAATACTTAATGTAGGCTCAGCCATGTGATACTGGAAGGGCATGTAAAATGGTCTACCAGAGTTTGAGTGGTCAGGTAAAAATGGCCTTGTGTGGTCCAAGAGGGACTTAACAATACAACAAAAGAAAAATAAAAATGGAAGGAAGGTGTTTCCTATTGCTTCAACCCCAATTGTTCCCTGGGATAAGTGATGGAAAGTTTACACTTGGGAGCTTTGAAGCTGGGTTGAACAATACATAGAAAAAAACACCATAAGGGTGATCGTGTACTGGAAAAAGTAGTAAATATATTAGGTGATGTGTAATTGATGAATTGTACTCACAGGGCAGAATCTCAGCAGCTGTAAACAGATGTGGATAGACTAATGTTAGTAAAGAGGTTGTGATGTAATGAATTGAAGAGGTGGTTCTTTCTTCACACCAATTCAAGTGCTACTTTGTCATTTTACTGTATTGTGTTACTTGAAATAGCAGTTTCAAAGGCATTTTTACCTCAAATATTTCAAATTCAAGGAAATCTTCATATCCAATGAAGTAAAAATGAGAGGTAGAAACTCCATTCTAATACACTGTCTGGCTCTGGGTAAATCACTTAATCTCTGTTGGATTCTTAATCTAAAATGAAAAGATAGGTAGGAGGGCCTTGACAAGTTAGTAGTAAGAAACAGTTCTTTGGTATAAGTCACTTTCTGTACCAGTGAGCACATTATCAGCTAACAAGAGTTACACCACTGTAAAAAATGTCTTATTGCTGCTTCACAACTCTCTTTTTCTGAAAATGAGATGTGCTAAGAAAGATATTCCTGAGAGCCTGCTCTCTGAGTAAGCACTAAACCAATATGCTGAAGTAGTGTTAGGGGGCATGGTTGAGTGGAGCTGCTGTTTTTCAGAAAGCACAGGAAAGAAAAGGCATGGCTGCAAAGAGTTTTATAAAGATGCTGGGGTATTTTTAAACAGCAATCGACTCCCCATTGCACAGGATCCCACAATGTATTCTTCATAGAAGATTACTCTTACTTAGGTAAAGATAGATTCAGAAAGAACTTGAGAAGTTTGTACCAGAAATGGAAAGTTTCTCCAGCTTATTCAGCATATTCATGCTCTTGGCAAACATTAATGTCCTCACTCTATATATTCGCTAAGCAGTGCCAGGAAGAAGAGATCACCACATGACTGGCAAAATTAATTTGTCTGGACTGATACCCAAGGAATTAAAAGAAAGAGAAAAAATTCTGACAGCTGTAGGTTAAGCTCCAACAGATGAGAAACCCAGCTGGAGTGAGGTGGGGCTGGATTAAAAATGAAAGGTTTTGAAAGAAGAGAACCTAAGAATGGGTAAGGTTGCTTGGCCGAAGATTGTAATTTGGAAAATGAGTGCTGTGCAGTCAGAAGAAAGCAGAACTGAAATGTGGATTGGAAACTGAGAGGAGAATGCTAGGAGGAATTTGTGCAAGCCACAACCAAGCCTTCTTCAAATCAAGACAGATCATCAATATTTTGCCCACCTGGAGGTTGAAGGACTTCCTGTTCAGTTGCCAAGATTTGATAACATAGTTCAAAATGCAACGTTGCTCCTTTCCCAGTGAGCAAACAACTGTTACTCATCCCAGTTCATCTTGATCTACTCAGTTACTTCATGACATGTAGGCAAAGGATCAAAGAATCAGAAGATGGAGAGCTAACATATCAGAGTGGGGGAACAGGAAAGAAAGGGGTAATACTGTAATCAGGAGTTGTCATGATGACTGGGGAAGTGTGCTAACAGTTAGAACATACTAAAGTGACCTTCAAAAAGAGTGGCATCTCTCATAAAGCAGAGGAGGAGCTTTGCCTGAGGAGTTCATTCTTTGGTGGAAACTGGTGTATGTCTTCTTTTCCCATTTTTTTAATGAAAGACAGACACAGATGTTCATCAGGTTTCAACAGCTCAAATGAAATCAATAACTCCATTCTCAGTTATACCAGCTGAGAATCCGCCTGCAAATCTGAAGGTAATGCCATAGCAGGCAAGGATATATTAATATGGTTGCTATTTAATGAGCACAGGCCCAGTTCATTCTGTTGAAAACTCTTCTTTGGGCTACCAGTAGACCACAAAGCTCTTTAAGTTGAACAGTGTGTTTGTGTGAATATGTCTAAGTCTTTATAGCCCCCTAACCACCATAACATGAGAGTGACCATTATGACATTTCTTAATTTGCAACTCCTTATCTTCCACTTTAAAGATCAAGACAAAATACAGTATGTCTGCATTTCTTGCCAGTATATTGTCAGGAGCTACTGTATCTCAGAGCATTTGAAAAGTAGATGACTCCATACAGATTTACAATTTAAGCCTAATCCTTGGCAACCATGCTAGAAATTTTTGGTCTAGACACCTTGCAATATTGCACACTTAGAGGTATAGTTGCACCACTGCCCTGGAGTCTCTGAACAATGGGGATCCAGGTGTCAGAATTTTTCATTGGTACTGCCACTGTGCTACTGCAGGTAAACCATTCGAGTGGGAAACTTTTCTGTGTAGGTATCTGTCTGCCTAGTCTTATGATTTTGACAGTTTGACTTATCCAAGAGATTTTTCATTTCATTTTGTTCTGCCATTTGGCTTGCAAAGAGTATGTGTTTAACAGGTCCTGTGTCAAGACCTTTCCACTGCATTGCTAAATGTCCAACATTTCTTCCCAATAACATCATCTGTTATGTTTGCCTTCTTTCTCTACTCTCTCTTTCCAGGTCAGAGGCTACCCCGAACCTCAGATCACGTGGTACAGAAATGGGCATCCTGTCCCAGAGGGAGACCATTATGTCATGGACCGCAGCATTCGGGGGATATTCAGCTTGATAATCAAAGGTGTACAGGAAGGTGATGGTGGTAAATACACCTGCGAGGCTGCAAATGATGGTGGGGTTCGTCAAGTGACCGTGGAACTGACAGTGGAAGGTAGGAGGATATTTATGCTGTTGTTGCGATTATAGAGTTTAATTAAATGAACAAGCTCTGTTAAACTGTCTGGTTAAAATCACAACTGTAAACACATGCTTTCACTGATGCAAGAGTGAGATTCATTAATTGCATTTCACAGTTTAAGACATTTTGCAGGGAACTACATGTCTATAGCTAGATGAAGTGTGCGTTAAGTTTCAGATGTCTGTGATGATGCCTAGGTAACAGAAGACCTAGATTTAATGACTTTGCTATAAACTTTGTAATTTTCATGGAAGCCACCACTCAGGACAGAAACAAAGGTCTGGAAAGTTAGCATTTTCTCTCAGGCAGTAAAAACTGTGCTGATCTTGGTTGCTTCACAGCCTATCAGATAGGCACACAGAGGCAATGTGTTCCTGGAATTCTCCATGCATGCTTCCATTTGCTAAACTGAACGCCTGGTTGTAATTGCATGCTTAATGTCACACGGGAAACAGCCAAGATCAAACCCAGGAATTTTTAAGAGAACATCTGCATATTAGATAGTTCCAAACTGCCAAATTTAAAACTTAAGTAGCGACCCAACGCCAAGTAAGGATGGAAATCAATTGTATTGCTTCTCTCTTTTCAGTTTGGTCATGTCAGAGATCTGTTGAATATCAAAGCTCCTCAGATCACAACTTCATGTTGAATTCTTGAAGCAAAGCAAAAATCCACAGCAGTCCTGAAACAATCAGCATTTGGGTTTATTCAGTCAAAATCTCTAACAGATATCCTCTGAGTGCATGCTGAAATATGCATAGATCTGGCATGATTGTTATTGCCTTCTGTTGTAAAAATTACACAAAATCTTTTTTTTCCCATGGTTTTAAGTTGTGACAACTTTTATGAGTGACAACTTGCATGGAGGTGAAGAATTTTTTTAAGCTGTTTTTATATCAGTTTTTCTGACCTGGGTTTTGATGCAGTTTAAAAGTAATTTCATGGTAGCACCCCATGACTGAATTTCTCAGAGCTTAAGAATTACATGGTCTTTATTCTAAAAATTCCTCTATGGATCAATATAGCATAGTGCAGATTTTTTCTGTTCTCAGCAAAGATATCTATGTGGGGCTGACTGCTACTTGAGAAAATGAGTGACTGAAACATAGTCTACTCTTTCCATCCTGCACAGCTGTCCTATTTGACAATAATGTAACTTCTTATAAGGCTCTAGAACAAATATTTTTTTTTCACAGTCATCAGGGCTGTTTGTTTCACACTGTCAATCTGGATCTACCCCAGGTCCTTACCCTTTTTAATGTGCCCAAGCTACCAGGATGGTGTGTGCAGTAGATGGCGCTGAGCTTACGCCATTTCGGAGGCATCTCCCTGCGGCTCACACCAGCGAGCACGATGAGTTACCGTGCTTCAAAAAGAATCATTTTACAGAAGAAGTAGTCCGAGCAAGCACAGGACTAAAAAACAAACCAAGTAAAGTAAGACCTCTTTCAGAGTCCAAAACCCTTTTTTGCTATCTTAATTTGAATTAGTGCTGCACTGCAGAAGTTAGACTTGGTGCTTCATTCACTTGTGTAGAATATTTTTTCAGGAATAATCTGAAGTGTTGTTACTACTGAGGCCAGGGGTTAGATAGTAACTCTGCTAAAACTTGCTTTTGAAATTGGAGAGCCTAACTTTGGACTAGAGATGACATAACCTTATACTGCAAGTGTTGCATTGCTCCTTTATGTTCAAAACCTGGAGAAATGCACATTTTACATAGTCTTTATTATCTGTAATTCCCAATGGTCTTGATAAAACTTCTGACTTCTTGTCTTTCTGTCCTGTGCTTACAGGAAACTCCTTGAAGAAATACAGCCTGCCATCCAGTGCCAAAACCCCTGGGTAAGAAGTCCACTGGCTTTGACATTGTTTAACAGACACCTAAATATGTTTTGGTAGGAAAACATGTAAAATGATTATTTCTAAAGAGTGACCACTTGTCCCCATTTTAAGTGCCTCCTGCAATTTTTCTTTAGTGCTGATTCACTTTGAGGGCCAGTCAAAAAGGGTTGGATTCTGGTCCAGTTCTCAGTAATTCCTCACTGGAAACATATCCCCAAGGCACCTTACCTGTACAAGAATCAGAGTAATGGGAAAGCAAAGGCTGGTCCTTAATGACTCAGTTCTGCACAGCATTGCATTGGAATAAAGTAACCACTTGGCACGATTTCTCACACTTGTGGGATGAGGGTAGCAAGAATGGCTGGGTGCTCAGAGGCAGGGCAGTGCCAGCCACAGCAACATCTGAAAACAAACACTTGATATTTGTGAACTCAAATGCTCTAAGACCACATCTCCATTTATCCCAAGTGGAACAGCTACTATGAGAGGTGCTGTGTTAGTAAAATGGTTGAGGCTGTCAGGAAGACATAAGTAGCTTGATACAGCTCCTGCTCCCTCATACTGACAGGAATTAATCTGGATAAAACCAGAACATTCTGCTGGTATCTCCAATATTGCATCCCTCCTCTGCTGCAAATTGCACCCCCTTGTCTCTGCTCTCTGATACTCAGAAATCCTTCCCCACATCTTCCATGACCTGACAGTCTCTTTATAAAGCCAGAGCAAACACTGCTTTAAGAGTCACCAATAAGAAATAAAAGTAACTGAAATCAGCATTCTCTCATGTATATTAAAGTATTTCCAAGCAGCACAGTGGGTAAACTGTAGTTTAGAAGAAAGAATTGTTCTGGTTTGGAGTAACTGTTAGCAAGAATTGTTGATGGGATGATCTAAACTGGCACACAGAAGAGCCTTCTTGCTGCCATGTACTTTCTGCACTTCAGTAAGCATTTACAATTAAGTGAATGCGACTGTTTTTAAAGCCCCAGGCCTAATTCTTCTAACAGCTGAATTAATTTATTTATAAGTAGCTTGAATTTAAGCAGAATTATTTCTGATTTATATCCCTGGGACTGAGTCACCCTGGATGTAGACAAAAATACATGTTTCTGATTATGTTAGTGATCAGAATACAGATAGTTAAAACTGAAGATTTTAATTTCATCATTGATAAGAATATTGTTTGTGTATGTTTTGAATTTTAAAATTAACTGAGATTACAACAGTGAAGTAGGTGAAATTGAGTAATCAGAAAGGCTTTTACATCATAATGTCTGTATCACAAATGTGCTACAGGAATACACACATGCTAAATAACCAGAGCAAGAAAGGACAGTTAAGGTTGCTGTTAGGTTTTGTTATACATTCAGACTTTCCCAAGCACTATCCTAATCCGTTGCATTGAGTTAGAGTGATTGACCTCATTTTTAACTCTCATGTGTTTTACTCCTATTCAGTTCTAATAATTCTATGGTATGGAAAGTTTATGCCTTACATAAACAGGGAGGAAGGAAAAGAAAAAGAGATACACATTTCAGTTTGTGTATATCTAGGAAACAGCCGTAAAGCTGCAGGCTAGCTAGTAGTTGATTTTATTTTAATACATTTGTGTATGTGTACAGATATATAAATATATATAAATATAGAAACACCACCTAAAGATGGTCACTAAAAGACTTCTTTAATACTCATCTTTAGTGCCAGCATGAGGAAGATGATATTAAAAGCTATCAGACATTTAATTATATGATGAAATGTTTTCCCTTTTAGCATATTACGGTCACCCTTCTTTCCCAAGACTTTTTGCTGGTCCTCTTGTCCATGTAAATCCTTTCATTATGGTATCATCTCTTACATAGAAACCTCGAGCTGCCTATATGGCAACCATCATGTCTTGGCAGCACCTTGGACTAAGGCGATGTGGTCTCTGTTAGTATCTGACACCTGGTAGAAATGGTGAGGTATTGATACATCTTACTTGCATGTGGTAAAAGGCCATCTGGAAGAGAAGGCCTTGAAAATGGTTCCGTTTGCTTGAAGTTAAAGGCTAAAAAAAAAAAAAAAAAAAAAAAAAGAAATCACCATCTACCATCTGCTAATATGTGTCTTTGCTGTGCCAGGGCTTCAGAGCAGAGTGTGAGTGTTCCCTTTGACATTAACAGACCTGAAGTTGCACCTTTATTTTTTCTTGCTATAATACTGCTTGATGTTTTATGTTTTACGGCTGTGTAACTGAGGGTTTTGGACTGCAGTCACTGATGCCACTCTAGTTTCATTCCATATGCCATTTCCCAGACGTGCCATCCATGTAAGTAGAGCTGGGCATTTATGCTAACTGACATTCACCTGGAATAGGTGTACTTTGGTTTTGTGCCCTTTTCATGTTTACTTTGAAAACACTGCGGTGAATGAGATTCCAAACAGAAGGCTTCATCAAACCAAAAATCTGTACCATGACATACCAGAAATGTTGCAAAAACAAGTTGCTGATTTGTAAATCAGAAATTACTGTGTCATTGCACTCAGTGTCAAAACAAAGAACATGGTAAAGAACTGTGAACAGTGAACAAGTATGCACAAATAATCTATTAGGAGGTAATTAAGAAACAGAAAATGGGAAAAACTAAATGCATTCAGTGTTTCCTATTATTTGATTTGTCCAGCTCTGCTTATAAGAAACTGAAATTGTCTCCAAGGTTTCTTATGTGAGTTACGTGTATGCTGGTTGAGGGTGTGTAGCATCATACCATTCTGTTGCATGAGGAGTCAAGAGCATCACCAGCATTTCCATTTCTACCATTGTCCAAAAAAAAATAATTGTATAAGTACAGTCTTTGTTACCTCCAATTATATACCCTTGTTGGCAGATCACTGATCTGAAATGCTTCCTGAAGTGTGCTCTAACCACAATAGCTCCCAGTTCTTCTGTAAAACCAGGATGTTGATTGCTTTTCCAGGGGAAGACTTACTGTTCCTTCTGTGGAGCATAGACCAAGCATCTGGGGAGAGAGTCCACCCAAGTTTGCTACAAAACCCAATAGAGTTGTTGTACGTGAAGGCCAAACTGGCAAATTCTCATGTAAAATAACAGGACGACCTCAGCCTCAAGTAACTTGGTTTAAGGTATGATTTCTGAAAAAAAATAATGTTTTCTTTCTCTTTTGAAATTTTTTGCCCTGAAAGGATGAAATGCATTTGCTATTGCAAATTATCATGGTGAGAATTTACATACAAGTAGAAACATATTCTTCCTTATTTTTATGCTGAGTAAACTACAAAAGATAATAGCGTTCCTTCTCAATATAAACTTCTCCCTTATCTGTCTCATTGTTGAAAATATTTGTACAAAAAAAATCATCTGAAAACCCCAAACAAGATCCAGGTTCCAATATAAATATAGTGACTATGGGACATACTTGGACCTTACTAAGTAGACAATCTAAATAGACAAAGGATGGGAAATGTGAATATTATCATCATCTCTGTTTTACAGAGAAGGTCTGCAGGGATTTAATACTTTAACTGTGGTTACAAAGCAGTCTCTGACAGCTATGAAAATTACAACTGTATTTCCTAAGTTCCATGTCAGTGTGTCAGTTTTAAACTGCCTTTTCTGTATCACTCACATTGGGTTTTACCTGTACATTAGAATGAAGATAATGTTTGCAAAGAAAGGGAAATGAATTGAAAAGAGAACTACCTGTTTAGGAATTAACAGATATGATTGGGTTTTGGCATGCACAATTTTTTTTTGCAAATTAAAAAAAAAAAAAAAAAATCCAAGGCAGATGAACAACAGTTCAGCTGTTTCAGTCTGACATAAAATAAAGGAGACCTGAGCTGTTATTCCAGATCTGCATTAAAATTGGGAATTGTGAGCATCTGTCATTTATAAAAAAAAAAAAAAAAATTAAAAAAAAAAAAAAAAAAAAAAAAAAAAAAAGGTTTAGAAATGAGCAATATTTAAAATTCATTAGACTGTTAAAAAAGCTTTGAAGACTTAAAAGTCCTAGTGCCCCCTTTGGTCACACACAAGATCTCCAACCACTTTTTTTGTTATTAAGGAGACAACTTTCAGGTGATAATTAAATATTACTCTGATTAGGCCATTTTTACTGAAACTATTAGTATTTTAGAGAATTACTATTTCTTTAATTTGGAGGAGCAAATATACGACTGCTCTGTTGGCATCCTACTCCCCTCAGGCCTTCAACAGACAGTTGTCTTATGTATAGTAACAAGAAGAAAAAAAAAAAAGCTTTTCTCAGAGTTTTATTTTCTTTTAATGTATCCAGGTTTTCAGGGGCAGCAGGACGTGTTCAAAGAAACCACAAAACCCCCCAGAAAACTGCTTGTAGAACGGAAAAGTGCTCCCAAGTCATTGCCTGCTTTATTCCAAACTTACCCTTCTTGTCTGTCGTACAAGAACGAGAGGGTACATCTTGGGAAACAAGCAGCCTCTTGCTGTGGAAGCCCTCACTAAGACATCTCCTTCAGCTGGTGGCTCCATCTAGAGCCTGCTTCTGCCTCCAGCTGCGGCAGCTGTTGAGGCCCTGCTGGCTCTCCAGGCAGTCCGCAGCGCAGCTGCTCCACAGCAGCCTGCCTCCAGGCCCACCAGCCTCCCTCAGGTTTTTCTGCCATGCAACTCAGTGCAAATCAAAGAGGATTTGTCATTCAGTTCTCTTTGTTCAGGGCTGTGTGGTAAACAGCAAGTAGGGACTAGCAATCCGGCAGTTTGGATCCTTGCTTTGGTGCTCCTTCACACCTGTTTTTTGCAGTTTGTTAGAGGTTGTATTATATGTGCTATTCTATAATCTGGCATTCATTCTCGGATCTAATGAATGAAGTATGCTAAGTTCTTGTTATTAGCGTCTCCGTGAGTTCTGTTCATGTCTATGTCCTTAAAAAGCATATTTCAACCCTTGCAGGTCTGCATATCTTACTCTGTAAAATACCATGGGTGTGCTGTTCAGAGGCTCAGTAGTCAAACCGTTGCTGGCTTGCAGACACCCAGTTCATTCTCTTGAATTTATCCTCAATCCATTGTTTTTGGTTAAATTCATTTTCTTTAGGCTTTCATAATATTATTTCATAAGATTATTATCTTTATCAGAACTTTATTGGCAGGTGGTTGTTGTGAAACATGTTTTGCATCCCTATTCATAAGGCATGGATAAACAGGTAATCATGAATGTGTCATGCTTCTAGCTATGTCAGGATGGCACTGCAGGGTCCTGCTGAGGGGGAGGTATTTCAGCTCTGCCTCAGCATCATGGAAACGAACTTACATGGCTGCTGGACCACATCTGGCTAGCGCCAGGCCTATGCAAGACCACCTTTCATACAGAATGGAAACTATAAACAATTAAAATGTCACTTTTCAGAACCAATGAATAAGCTTTTGTGTAAATGTTTTATTCTGCTTCTTGTTTTCTTTCTCCTTTTCTTACTTATTGAGTTGCAAACAGAAGCTTCTACTGTATCACCACTAAACCCCTGCTGTGAACTAGCTTTTTTAATTCAAATAGGATTTACAGCACCCAGATAGCAGTAACTTGATAAAGACTTCAAGAATGACAGTGTCTGAAAACACTGTAGTTTCCCAAATGTTTACTGGCCAAAGCCCTACAAATTTTAGATTTGTGTGCTTTCCCTTCCTAAACTTAAGATGGGAAAAGCTGTGATGCTTGGTAGCAAGGGACTCCTCTTTAATGGCTGGTACTGAAGCAGAAGCACTGATTTGCTCACAGATTAGGCGTTGGTCAATTATTTCATGCAATTTAAAGGCAAAAATTGTCATTCTAATCATCTAATCTATGTAACAGAGAACATAGAACTACATGCATTTCTTCCCGCCTCAAAGCCATACCTTTCGATTTAACTCCAGTGTAGCACTGCAGAGGAGCTGTGTTGCAGCAGTGCCTCTCTTAACCTATTCCTAGTGCCTTCTGCCACCCCCACCTGGGCACTGATGAGATCCTCTTATGCAGGATTTTTTCCAGTTCCTGAGGTGATACAGCATAAAGGAGCTATTGAGGGATAGAGAACTATTCCCCGACTTGGAAGATTCTGCTTAGAAGTGTGATTTTTTTTCATCCTGAAACAAGCATGAAGAGAAAACTGGTTTGAGCCCACATATAGTGAAAATAAATTTTTCTAGGAATATGCATATAGTAAATAATGAAAAGTCAAAACCAAACTGAGATGAGTGGGTGGCAAAATGCGGGGAAGAACAGACTCCTGAAGATATGAGTTATAAAACTTTTGGACACAGTTTTTTGTTTATACCATCTGAGTATTATTCATAGAAGAAAGGCTAATAGATAGGAGAAAGGCATTTTGACTTGATGTTTTACCAAAAAATTTCTTGCTCCCCTTCTCTTACCAATAGTTAGCTGTTTTATGATGTCTTGTGATATTTGCAGGGTGATATTCAGTTGCAACCAAATGAGCGTTTCAACATGTTTGAGAAAACAGGCATCCAGTTCTTGGAAATCCAAAATGCTCAGCTTGCTGATTCAGGAATTTACACATGCACAGTGGTAAACAGCGCTGGGAAGGCATCTGTGTCCGCAGAGCTCACCGTTCAAGGTACAGCAAGGAGTTTATAGGAGAGAGCACAAGTGAACCACAGACATTCTTTTTAAATATTGTTGTGTTCTCAGTATAAGCATCCACTTTTTCCCATTATCTTCCTCTCTCTTCATTAAATTATACCGTGATACCATGATAGCTTGGAGTATGCTACAGCTGAAAATGTGTTGGTTCAATGGGAAAAAGGCTACCCAAATGATGTGTAACAACTTTCTTTAAAATCAACTTTTTACTTTCACTGTGATTTTGACCTCCATATGTTTTGAACATAGATTTTAATTTCAGCAAATGGAAATCTTGCACTTGTCATTATAATCAGTAATTAATTTGGTATTTGTTGAATACCAACACCAGATGCACATTTATACCATCTCCCTTTTTGGAAATAAAATTGTACCTATATTTTTAGAACAAGGAAAGTAAAGGACCATAACTGTAAACTGTAAGAGAGAAAAAAACAGCTTAATGAGATTAAATTTAGGCTTCTGAACTCCCAACCCTGCCTATTTCACTGCTGCTAAAGGAAATAAATGTCTTTGTATAAATAATTTAGGATGTTCTATTCCATATATGCATTACCGTATCCAGTTCATTTTGCAGTTTGATATTTCTTAGGGTGCCCTTTGCATCAGCTTCAAAACCATACAGCCTTCAGCAACCACACTAAAGAGGAATTTCGTCAGTCAGTGGGTAAGCAGTCACTGGACTCAATTAAATAATTAAATCAACAGCTGCTGGTTTCAGCTGCAGTCATAAGATCAGTGGGTTACATGTGTGCCCAGCAGTGAATTTTTCGATGCAAGATTTTTAGGTTCACATCAATGCTGTCACTCTGTAAGATATCAGGAATATAAATAACGAGGATTTACATTTGGGATCCTTAGAACCACAACTAGCTTTTACCACTTAAAGCTGTACTTTTTATCTGTAAGTTCCAATCCGATGAAGCCACTGTAGAAGGAGCTTTTACAGGTTGCTTTTTCAACTGATACTTTATAGAAAGGGCCATTTTGTTCAATAAGCCTTTTTTTAAACATGAAACTTGATCCTTACTTGGTCTCCCTGAAGTGGTGAGCTTTCTGTTGTGTGAAGGGTACATCTGCCTTGAGAGATGATGCGGAACTGGGGTCACAAAGTCAGTTGTGGTATATGTTTGCTTCAGATGCTGACCACATCTCTGAATAATGCGAGCATTCTTTCTTGGATTAGTACAGGTCAGTAAAAAGGGCACTCTCTTGCAATGTACTTGACTAATCGGATGATTCCACTTACCTAACCACAATATATAATACCTAATTCTTTCATTATCAATTAAATCAGGTCATAGGAGTTGCTGCAAGATGCTAGCAGACAATAAAGTGTCTCAGAATTACTATGTTTTCTTTTAAAGCCATGCAATCTCGTATATAGATAATATTGTTCGAAGAGCTATTTTTTTTTCCCCAAGTTCCCATAGTGGAAAGTGCAGAGGGAGAGGGAAGATGTTATTTTAATTGACAGGGTTTCATGGTATTGTCCTGTCTGCCACCGGTCATTATTCATCTTCCTCTTCTGCATTTATCCAGTCTCTTTTCAGCTTTAATTTTTATGTGAAGAATTTCTGTTACTGTTTATTGACAGTTTACTGAAGTGAGGTCAATGGGTAATTTCCCTCTCTCACTGCAACTTTTGTGTTTGTGTAAATAGATTCTTTCCGTCACTGACTGGTGCGGCAAGTCCAAGCATTTACGTGTGGATTTTTCCTTGCAAAACACAGTGGAAATCAGGGTATCATCCATCACATGCTTTTGTCTTTTCCCTGAGGCAGAGACTCTGAAAACAATTTTATGAAGTATTTGTTGATGACATGCAAAATTAATTATTACATGTCTTTCTACTGTAGCTTCTAGTCTCACAGCTGACAACAGTATAGATGTAACTTTGATCTGACCAGGAGAAAACAAGCTGCATCCTGTAGTGTTAACTAAGGAAAAATGGAGAAATGTGGTTGGTACTTGATCTGTATTGGTATTTCTCTCCTCCCAACTGTTTATTATCTCATGCCGCCCCCAAGAGAAACAAATACTGTCAAGACTTGGTAGAATGTGTGGAGGATTACATACATATGAACAAAGAGACTGACTGTGGGCAAGTATATGCTCAGCTATATCAGCCCAGCTGATGAGATACCTTGGCAAATCAATATAGCTCAGCCGTGTTCCCAGATTTCCTAGTGGTGTTGCAAAGTGAAGAAATGTGATATTGTGTTATTCATGTTAAATATGCTAATGCTTGCTACACAGCAAATAAATTGGTAAAAGCTTACAGGTGGGTTCAGGTTATGGAAGTTTTTACTACCACTAATTTGGTTTTGTGTTTAGCCAGAGGACAGCTGCAGTTTCACTGTGGGCATGCTCAGGTGGAGTACTAACAGTTTGTCTTTCTCCACTTCTCTAAACTCTGTGGAGTTCCTGAAAGATTTGATGAGTTGCCTCCCAGCTGGAATCTCTTCCATACTTCTCTCCCTCAACAAGGAGCCTTTGAGGCTAACAGAACCTTTAGTTCTCAAGGGACTTGAGAAATTAGTTGACGCAGCAATGTCTCAGCTAAGCAGCTTGCTGTTGTCCATATCAAATTTCAGGTGTGGTGATAGTCAATCTTGACTTCAACGGATTGAAAATATGAAGAGTGAAGGTTCTTAAGTATATTCTTTGCTTAAAATCTTTCAAATATATGGAATTGGGTACAGTATTGTATGTATAAGTTACCTGGTTTTTCTTTTTTTATTTCAGGTCCAGATAAGACTGACACATATGCTCAGCCACCATGGTATGCTTTTACTGGAGTACTTGCTCAGAATATTTAATTGCAGTGCACTAATTTTGACACTTACTGCATGCGCCTTCCTCTCAAAGTGATAAATCTTTTTGGGTCAGTCTTTATTTGGAAGTTAGAAAATGTTTACTTGGAATGAGATTGTCTCTTACTGCCAAATTCAGCTGTCCTGGTAGACTCCTACAAAACAGTTGGTGGAACTGGTGGCAACACTATGAAGTACACAGTTCTGGTCTGGTTCGGGAAAGCAAAATTTGGATGGCTTTATGCTCACTATTCCCATGTAGCCAAATAGTTACATAATTTGAACAAAAGCTATGTGAGGAGATACTATACTCTCTACCAATTGTCGAATTTCCTTTTTGGAGTCAAAAACCTGCATGCATCTTGTCAGTATTGAGCTGGTTATTCTTTGCTGTCATAAGAAAAATGTGGTATGGCCGTGGTATGGCCATGGTCTTTGCTGTTGTCTGAAAACATATAGAAAAGCATGGGTAAAGTAACAAGAAACAAAGAAAATCGTATTTTAGGGCTTTATCTGGACTTTTAAAGTTAAATTACTATCATTTTAAAAAAATAATTTTGTTAAATGTTTTTTTCTTGTTGAGTAGAAAATGCAGGAGTGCTGCCCTGTTTTTCAGGTCTGTGTGGTTTTTAGGAACATACTTTAAAATAAGTTCAGTGTAAATGAAACTGTGCAGCTCTACAGCCAGAACTCCCCATGTAATGGCTTCTCCAGAGTAGTTTTGCCTCCTCCATCATTTATTTAAAAAAAAAAAAAATTGTAAAATGTAAAAATCTTACAGCTGTAACTGCAAATCTCATAGTCATTATTTCTCTAGTACATTCAGCTCTGGCTGAAGGAAGTACCACAATAAATATCCTGAATCTTCCCGTCAATGGCACTAAGTATAGCAAAACAGAGCTGGGCTAGAAATTACTTCCCATATTTCACATGTGTTCCAATTCTGCCTTGGAATAATATTGTGGAAGTCTGAGACACAGACGCAGCATTCTACAGGTAATAGTGTACTGGTCAGGGCAGTCAAGTGCAGTGAAAGAAACTTAGATTCAAGTTCCCAGTCAGTCAGCTATTCTTGTGCCCCCAAAGTACTGAGCAACAGATCCATCATAATTCTGATAAATTTTCCTAATAAAACCATAGCTGGTATTGTTACATCCAGTCAAGAGATTCTTTTGACAACACCCCTATCCACCCCCTAGACTTCAGTGAAGTTTCCTGGGCAGCCCTCTTGAAATCACCTGAATTGCAAGACACCATAACTAGAAATTCACTGCACAATTTACATTTTCACTTCCTTTTAGGAAAATATTTTATGTGGCATTTTGATCTGTACTTATACATAGCCTCAATTTATTAAAGAATGAAGTAGTGTTACATTATGGTTATTCCAGGGTCTCACATAATTGCTCTCTATCTCAAGCAGTGTATGCGGTTAGTGTCTGACTCACAAAACATCTTAGAACCTAAGCAGTGGATTTGTATCCAGAAACTCCTCAGTTGAGACAATATCTGAGCACTGATCACGTTTTATAAAGCTTTTTACTTCATCTCTTTCATCCATGTTCTTAACCTGTGTGAAGAAAACTAGATGTTAATTATTTCACCTTCTTCCTAAGGGCTTTTACATTTATAACATTGCTGATAATAATAATTAGTCTTTATACTGTGTCATATATCTGTATACTTATTTTCCTTCAGCATGCCATCAAAACCAGCAACACTTGCTGTTAAAGCTGTTGAAAATTCAGAATTCAAACAGGCAACTAGCAATGGGATTGCTAAAGAGCTAAAATCCAGCAGTACTGAACTCATGGTTGAAACCAAAGACAGGCTGTCAGCAAAGAAAGAGACCTCTTACATCACCAGAGAACCCAAAGACAGTAAGCAGGGACAGCACCAAGAAGCCAATGCAGTGTCTCCTCAAGAACCTAAAGAAGTGAAAAAGGGATCTCAGGTCTTGCAGAAAACTTCAAGCACCATCACACTACAAGCTGTCAAACTGCAACCAGAACCAAAGGCAGAACCCCAGACCACTTTCATCAGACAGGGTGAAGACAGGAAAAGGACTGTGCAGCCCCTGATGTCAGCTCAACAAGCCCCATCTCTGATAGGGCAAGTTAGTCCAAGGAGTAGAGAAGCAGAAAACAGATCCGGAGTCCGGAAGGCTCTAATGGAGGAGAAGAGGGAGCCTCTGGGAATTCCCCCTCAGTTTGAGAGCCGTCCACAGAGCCTGGAAGCATCAGAAGGCCAGGAGATTAAATTCAAGAGCAAAGGTAAAGGGATGAACGTTATGAGAGCCCTGGGGTTAGTCAGGTTCTCCTCCTGTGTCTGGAAGCAGGGAAGCAATTCCTCCTTCATTGCAAGTTGTCCTCCTAAAGCATTTTGGAAATAGATGCAGAATCTTATGCTGTTAGTCTTCTCAATGGAATTTTCAAGTCGTTCCATACCATAGTGTCCATCCTTTCTCTGATCTGGGGTTTCCCCAGATGTAATGAACATTGCTCTTTCTAGGATGTAGTTCTAGGGCCTCTTATATGAGAGAATATAGATGGTACACTTGCCAGAACTGTAATTAGTTATATTGCCCTTGATACTAAACAATGATCAGATAAGAAACGAGTCAGTCACTGCATTTCCCTTGCAGCATCTACTTTTACCCCTCATATTTGATCAACCCAGTGCTGATCTGAGTGCTTTCTAAGAGCTGAAATTATAAAGTCAGAATTAAAAGTGAGGTTTAGTGTTTGCTCTGCAGAATTTAACCAGGTTTTAACCTCTCAGTAATAAGAGCTGCATTTTGCTGAATCCAGGGAGTAGATTTAGAATACTTTTTTTTTTTTAATTACAGTTTTAGTAGAAAATAGTTTTGAAGCATTTTTCTGTGATTATTTTAAAATAACATTTGCACTTTAAAGTGTTCCCACAATTGAGAGAGAAATTGGTTTTTATGTCTCTGGAGGAAAAAAAATCACACCAAACCATGGTAATTTGTTTCATTTCTTGATAGTTCTTGCACTGTGAGTAAAGGATACAATTTATATCACAAAGAGCAAGGAGGAGAGAAAATACTCCAAAGATCCTGGTACTTTTTGAATGGTTTATTTTTCAGGTATATTAGTACTAAGAGTATGGATTTCTTTCCAAAAGAACATTTCAAAAACTTTGCAAGTTTTGATTAATTCATGATCTTTTTTGGTAAGGAAATGTAGCCCCTATTGTACAGAAACCAAAAAGATCATTCAGTTCTTACTGAAGTCAGTGAATGCCTTTTCATTTGGCTTTGGACTCAAAGCACAAACTCTTACATGCAAGGACAAGGTGTCTGTAGAGAAGTTCCCGTGGAATATCACTATTGCACTTTAATTGAAGAAACTCTTTCCTGAGAATCCTCTCCACAAAGGGTGACTAGGGTTGCTTTCACAGGCACCTCTGCTTCCTGGTTGCAGTGAACAATGGAAATGCTATTATGTCCTTAAGGAGGCTTCTACCTGCCAGGCTGTCAGCTCAGCATGCTTCTGGGTCTGTACTGTTATACAAAGCACCCAGGTTCTTTGGCACTTCAGGGCTTAATTTATTTGTATTCCCTCAGCTTTGGGAGGTTCTCCCACCTCCACTGTTCTTCACTAATTGTCTGTGGATTCCAATGTGCTCTTTCTCTGCTGGGCAGGAAAGAGAATCTTTTCTGAATACTAACTCCTAGTTTCTAATTAGGAAAATTCACTGAAAAAGGCTATTTCCTGGTTTCTGATGTATGTAATAGGTATTCCATTTTTTGTCCCATTTGTTAGTGTAATGGTAACCTTCCACTTTCCAAATTTTTTATGTATTTGGAGAATTTGGAGTATGGATTTATGTTTTTTTTTTTTTTTTTTTTGTTTAAAGAGAAGGAATTCCTTGTTTTCATATTTCTAGTCACATATTGGGTGGGGTCCTGCTTCTAGCTAAGGGTTCCTCTCCTTGATGTCACTCACCTATCCTTGTATTTTCTCTATTCAGAAGGATTTTCTGCAGTATATCATATGTCTTTGTTGCAGATATTCCTGCCATCTTCTCCTGTCTGTACCTTCCTCTGGGGCTGAGCACTGTTGCTATAATGAAATGGGTAGAGTTGGGAATATACATCAGCAAGGTGGAAGCCCCAGAAGGGCCTGTTTGCTGAAAATAAGTGAAGGATGGGATGGGTGACCTTTTCTGGTATTCTCCCCTAACCTCTCCTCTTTCCTCATCATAGAAACTGCCCCATGAAGCCCAGACCACCCTCAGCACTACTAGGAGCTAAGTCTGATTTGTAGAGCTCTGACAGAGGCAAAGCAGGCAGTGAAGCCACAGCTGTTTCGTTTCTGCTTCCTGAAAGTTGACTGTCCTAGGCAGCTGCCTGCTTTGCCTATACTTGGACCCTAGTCTGGGAAAAAATACCCAGAATCACAGAATGGTTGAGGTTAAAAGAGACCTCTGGAGGTCATCTGGTTTAACACCCCTGCTCTGGCCATGTCAGATTGTCCAGGACTATGTTGAGGTGGCTTTTGAATATCTTCAGGGAGGGAGACTCCACAACTTCTGCCTGTGCAACCTGTGCCAGCGCTTAGCAGTCCTCAAAGTAAAAAAGTGTTTATGTTCAGGCAGAGCCTCCTGTGTTCACAGTTTATGCTGACTGTCTCTGGTCCTATCACTGGGCACCACTGAAAAGAGCCTGGCTCCATCTTCTTTACACCCTCCCTTCAGATATTTATATACATTGATCAGATGCCCCAGCCTGAGCCTTCTCCAGGCTTAACAGTCTCCAAATAAACAACCTCAGTGGTAGGTACCATGGATTGCAAAGTACTCAATCCTTTGCAGTGCTCAGAGAAACTAATTTAGCAGGATAGGAAGGAATAGGGAGATCTTTCTTTCTTTCTTTCTTCTCTAGTATCTCATCACATCCATTTTGTCTGTGGCTTTTAGAGAAACAGTTTTCAGATAGAAGTGCTTGGGGTTTTTTAAGTTACCAAATATTTATTTTAAAAGATGGACTGGCCAAGAGATTTTGGAAGATCAGAAATATCAAACTGTTTTTTGAAGATAGTTCTGTGTATTACTTGCTCATTAAGGTTTATATATTATACCTAATTTATACTGAAGCAAATAATGGAATTACACTAGGGGGAATACCTGTTCATAAAATTTCAAATATCTGATTGTCTAGTTTCAGGGAAACCAAAACCAGGTGTGGAGTGGTTCAAAGAGGGTGAACCTATTAAATCTGGAGAAGATGTCCAAATATATGAAGAAGATGGAATTCATTGCCTATGGTTAAAGAAAGCCTGCTTGGGGGACAGTGGATCTTACAGCTGTGCAGCTTTCAACCCCAAAGGCAAGACTTCCACCAGCTGGTTGTTAACTGTCAGAAGTAAGTAAGCTCTTGTGAGCCCATCTGCGCTTTAAAACCAGGCTGGATGGGTGGTGAATACAAGATTTCTATTACAACTTCTCAATGCAGGTTAATTCTGATTCCTCATTCTGTGAATAATGTGGTGTGGCATAACTGGCAAGCCACTTTCTGCATCCGTTTCCTTTCTGACCCTTTCTGTTTGATGTTTGTATAGCTAAATCTCATTGAATGTTTTGTACACAGGGAGGTCTGTTTTCCACTGAGGTTTTCTATTAATATTTGTATTTAAGACAGGTTGCCAATGATTTTATTGTTGTTCTGCATTTAGTTCTTTTGGGGATGCTTAACATTTCTATAGGACACTGCATATCTGAAATGTTTTGCAAGCACAAACCAATCCTGTGCAGTAAAGTCAATAAGAACAAAAGTGAAGGAATGAGAACTGCATTCTGCTAAATTCAAGTACATCTCCCAGTGACAAATTATTTTGAGCTTGAAGACACTGTTTTACTGGTCTGGTTGAAAGATTTACTGGCCTCTTAGCAAGTGCTGTCCTCAGTTGTAATCTTTTCACCTGGTTTAGGGTTTTGTCCTGGAGCTATAATCATGTTTATGCAACATTTGTGTATTTGCTGTGCCTGAGGTTAAACCAGGATACTCAAGATACTCTCTCTGTGTCTCATGAGAGGTCTGTAAACTGCATCCTTAAGTCACCCTGCTTCACTGTCAGCCAGGGGAAATTTGGGAGAGGGAGTGGGAGAAGATAAACAAGAGGAGAGAAGAATTATCCTTCGTGTTCTTTGCACTGAGCTCTCTGGTGATATGTTGCATACACTTCTAGTGATTGTCTGCAAAAGGTGGATTCTGGCACAGAAAACCACCACCTAAGATACAGCTTGAGGGCTGGCAATGCCTGCCTTGTAGACTACAGAAGCCTTATACCAGATCATTGCTCAAAATGATTTTTATTTCCTAATAAAACATTTCATCATGGTTTTGATTTTTTTTTCTTGTTTACATGGGGTGTATGTGTTAGCCCAACCATGTCACCTAAGCATACCTAGAAAAAGTCACTAAGTGGTAAAGATAATTTTGTCAATTTGGGTTAAAGGAACTGTTTTCATTTTGGTTTTAAAGGGCCTAAAGTTCAAGAGGTTGCTCCGTGCTTTTCCAGTGTCCTGAAAGGATGCACTGTGAGCGAAGGGCAAGACTTTGTGCTGCAGTGCTGTGTAGGAGGCGTACCTGTGCCTCAGATCACATGGCTCCTCAATGGTAAGGAACGCCCTGCTCTGCAGTCCGAGCATGCACGCACTTACATCCAGCCTCGAATGCCGCTCTGATCCGCACACAGCGAGGCTGCCAATGCTGCACAAAGCACTCGAAGTCACCGTAATATAATCCACTAGAATATTTGAAGAAAAACACTTTATATGCACGAAATATGCACGAAAGGTGGTTTTCTTGAGCATTTCTGTCTTACTGCAGTTTTCCAGTATGTCCAGCAGGGGACTCTGGTGACAAGATTGTTTGCAGATGGATTTCCTGGGTTTTGTTAAACACAGCTTTTCACTCCGCTGCAGCAAAGCCAGTGTTGCTACTGTATACTGAACCCTGGGCTACCCCCACTCCTATAGCCTCTGCTCTGAGTGTAACGAGTTGGCATCATGATCCTGCAGGGATAATCAGTTCTAAGCAGAATACATGCATTATATCACTCTTTACAGTAGGAAGGAAACCCATGCCCAATTCCACCCTTCCATCTGGGCTATTCTAGGGCAAATTTAATTACAAAGAATGGCATACTTTTCCATAAAGATGTTTCCTCCAGGATTGCTTTAAAATTGTTTATTTGCAGATGATATCTGTTTTTCTTCAGCTATTCACAGTATATGGGATAACTGAAAAAGGTGGCAGGGCAAATGAACCATGACCTTGAGATTGGTATGTTCCCACAGCCTGATCTGTTCCCCTTCCCAGTAGCTCCATGTCTAGAAGAGAAAGGCCACTGCTTTATTGACAGCACAAAACATGTGAGTAAAGGCTCTCACCTTCTCCTATAGGAAACAATTTGTTTCTCTGTCTGAATGCTACGCTGCAGTTCCTCCTTTGCAGTCATGAGCAGAATCACTGTTTTGCTATGCAAGAGTTGTGTCTTGCAGCACAGTAGGAGGAACTCCAACCTATAGGCTCAGTCATTTCATCTTCATGTTCCAAGGGTACCCAGTGCACATAAAGGGTTGCCTTAGTCATTGAATTGTGTAGTTATACCACTGTCTTCCACATACAGAGCATCTTTCTGTCTCAGATGACTTTCTGTGTTACAGTTCATCAGGCATAGATAGAGCATCTCTGTTGATGTAACCATGTTCTGCTTTGCTAACCAGAGAACCGTTGTCTCCTAATAAATACAACCTAGAGATCAATAAACAACATGTTTCTGTAGGCCTCCAGTACACACTGTTCCCCCTTGCCTTTTTTCAGGATGTTTGTTCTGCATTGACCTTTCTTCTCACTAATCTCAGATTAATCTGCTCGTGTTCAGGTATAACCACGTTTATATTTCATTCAAGCTTCTAATTGCAATTGGATCAATATCACAAGGAGGCAAGAGCAGGTGGGTTTTGCTTCAGGCAGTTGGAATAGAATTATAGAATGGTTTGGGTTGGAAGGGTCCTTAAAGATCATCTAGTTCCACCCTCACTTCCCCACTTTCCACTAGATCAGGTTGCCCAAAGCCCCATCCAACCTGGCCATTACATTACATTACAGAACCCTTAGGGTTCTGTAAGTGAAAGCCAGTGCATTAACTCTTCTCTTAAGTCAAAAGGCAGTGATGAGTCTGAGTACAGAAACTACCATAATCATAAAAATTAGGGATGTCATATATTATTCTAAAGACATAAACACACTACTTTCATTCCAGACTCCTAAAACATACCACTATGGTTTAATGCTTTTCTGTCTTGCAGGTGATTGTGATACATAACTGTTTCTATACCATTTTGATACAAATTTGAATGGATTATAAACAGTTGTTTAATACTGGTAATTCCATGTACACTCCTGGGGTCATTATTTTACCTAAGGATCAAAGTGGCTATTGTGATATCTATTTGAATGCAAACATTTCCTTCCTGTCTACCAGCTAGCTAGATACTAGAAACTTCTCATATCTTCATCCATTATCAAATAAAGGATAAAGTTGTGTTTCTGGTCCTGAAATATTACTCCAAGCAGACACAACAATGCTTTTGGCAAAATGACATGAAGTAGTCTTTCATCAGCTGGTCATATGAAGAAACCAGCATACTCACAGTATGTAATTTGAGGCAGGAAGACAAATTTTGTTTTTTTAAAAAAAAAGTGTGTTACAATCTGCTGTCCATGCTTGGAATATAAAGCTTTTTACATTCACAACCAACAGACTGTGGCAGAGAAAAAAGCAATCTGCTGACAGCAATTCCACTACTGTTCAAAATACAGGACTTTTACAGAACTCCATAGAAATAAAAATCATATAAGATGGGATGTATGAGGGTCACAAGAAAATATCAAATGCAAATTGTCTTCCAACCATGACAATGATAACAAACTAGAATTAATTTTTGAAAGGAAAAGAGAGAAATGTATGTATATCTCAGTGAAATAATAAAGGTGAAGACCAAGTTATCAAATCATAAGAAACGTGAATAGAAGGCTGATTTGAGAAACAAATAACAAATAGGAAAACAGCAGAACAGTCTCGCTCCTAGGCTGACCAGCCTTGGTACTGAACAGCCTGTATGCTGTCTGGTCTGCCTTCCCATGATCTCCAAGGAATCCGCACCACCTGAGAACTCAAACACTTGCAATAACTTCTTGTACAATGTTATATACAAGTACTACTTTAGATACTGAACATTTTTACCAGCTGTGACTACATATGAATTTAGAACATTTTTCATGCCGTTGTATAGATTGACTTCTCTTTCAGGTCAACAAAGACAAAAAATAGATTATATATACTGTGTATTGTCTATAAATACTTCTTAGCCTCTGCGAGGATGAGTAGTTTTCCATATTCATAAAGACTGCACAAATAAGAGCTGCCTGACTGAACTATGGATATTATTCCAGCTTTTACTCTTCTCTGCAGGTCTACAATCTTCAGTTTCTTTCTTCTACTTTTTCTCTATTTTAATGATTTAAAGCTTTTTTCCAACTTTTCCAAGACAGTTCTTTTCTCCTGTTGCTCTCACTCTGCCCTTTATTTTAAGTTTCTTTCAAAATTTTCACTGATTTACTGGCAAACTGCCTGAAAGTAAACTTTTTGTGGTTTAGTTCTGGCTTCACCAAAGCCTTATGAATAACTTTTTACACATGCTTTCTGTGACAATACTTCAGTATGTAACTCCAGTTTACTTTAGCTTCTTTAAATACTTGATTGGTAACTTCTTTTTAAATTGCAGGAATAAGGCCTCTATGACTGTATTTTAAATATCTTCCTTTTCATATTGCTTTCCATGTAGATTTTTTTCCCCTGAGTCGAATTGAACCTCTTTCTGCTGAATTTAAAAACACTATGACCATGACTTTAGCATAACAATTCTCTGAGTAGTGTTTGGTTTTAGGATAGCTTTCTGATATGTCCAGAAAGCTTTTAATAAATGGCCCAGGGGAAAATTTCCTTTCTTCTGGAATACAGTGCCAGCAGAAAGGTATTTTCTGTTATTGTTCCTGCTGCCAAGCTGTCATGGAGATCTGTCTCTGGAGAAGGGAACATTTCACTATTGGGAGAGTTGTTTTTATTAGATCAAAATATAAGTACAATGGACATAACTTGGAATCTTGTGGAGGTTATTCCTCAGGTCTGATATTCTTGCATTTGTTTTCTGGGGTCTGATGAAAAGGCTGTTCTGTAAGTGAATATTCTTTGAATAGTGCTAAAAAATAATCACAGTTTTGTTTGGAGCTGGAGTGAAAATGAGGATGCCCTGACAAAATTTGAAGACACAGTGAATTTTTTTTTTTTTTTTTTTTTTCACATAGAACACTTACCCTATTAATTTGTTTATTTACAACAGAAATAAAAAGTCATTGTTCTGGTTTTGATGATGCAGCTTTTTGAGTGTATTTCTGATATGATTATCATCATAGCATCTTTAGGTACCATTAATAGTTTCAATGTCAGAATCCAGCCAGCTTCCCTGTCAGGTTAGATATTCTACAGTCAGATCAGGAAGGCAGTCCAGTGCCCCATGTCCTCTTACAGAAAGCTTTGTCTGCTTGGGCTTTAGCTCTACATGTACATATTTGAATGTAATGTTGTTCCCACATGCAAAAAAATATGCAAATAGACATAATAGTTACAATAGTCTAACTGAGTGAAAGGGAGATCAAAGAAACCAGTAATAAGAATACGTGACCTGTGAAGAAGGTGGAGAGATTTTATTCTAAAATTGACATCTTCTGTGCTTAAATCTTCTGTGATTAAATGTTCACCCCAGTTTTTCATGCAATAGAAAATTTGCTAACTTAACAAAGAGATGACTTATAAGTAAAAGAACGAGATCATCTACCACATTTTATAATATATGTAAGTATTAGATAATGCTGATTTGGGCATATGTTTATATTTTAGAATGAAACTTCATATGCAGGTAGATAGTGCATAGATAACGACTGCCTTCTGAGTTTGCTAGTGTTGAAAATCGGAGATGAGAGAAAAATCTGACCCATCATTTAATTTATCCTGCTCATGGTACAGACCTGTTTCTTAGAAACCCCAGAGCTTTTGTCCTAATCTTTTAAGATTATTTTGGGAATGAAATCAAATTTGATCTTTCCTTTTGATCACGATTTCCCAAGTGACAGATGTCTTCGTTTCAGTCCTGCACGATTTCTCTGCAGTTTCACTCTCTTCTCTTAGATGACCCTAATTTATTTTTCCAATGTGATGTTTATGCACAGATATCAGGCCCTCTTAAGCATCGAATACGCTGGGAAGGCAACCAGTGATGAGTCAGTAGTGGAAACTATTTAATATTGGGAAAACAGATTGCAGAAGCATTTCAGAAAGTAAGGCTGAGATTGATGACAGTTCCTGAAACAATAGCAAGGCAACTTTAACCACCCTACGCTAACATCTAAGCATGTTCCAAACCAATTCAAGGAACTAGTTTCTTAAAATGAACTTCTTTAATAGTTGTGTCACCACAGATCAGACTGTACCCGTCTGTTATCAGACTATATGTACTGTAGTGTAGATTGACTGCTTGTGTAAACCAGCCTCTTGGCTCCATTGTAGATTTTCCTGTCTCTCTTGGAGTGTATTCCAATACAAAGTACTTGATGGAGGACTTCAAGTGCTCCACAGGTTTCGCACATCTAGACAATGACACCAATACCCAGTGTCAGGTGAATTAAAAGGTGGAGACAATGTCTGAAGCAAAAGCACAAGACATTTATTTTCCTATCCACCTGAAAGAGAATCTATTCAAAATACAAAGATAAGCCTTTCTCCTCTTGCTGCTGCTACTTAAGGTAGCACCCAGTGAACCTGTTGGAGAGATTTGTCTGACAACATTATTCTGCTTTGTGCTTGGGATGCTGCTGTTTGTAGTCACTAGAGAGCAGTGGGTGTGCACCAGAGAGCTGGATCTGGCTCTGCACTTTTATATACTTAGGCATCCGGATTTCACTGAAAACAAGAGGTGCTTTTGAAACTTGTGGCTGATGTATTAAGACAATTCTCATCCTTTTTGTCTGCAGACCATCCAATTCAGTATGCCCATTCCACTTTTGAAGATGGAGTTGCAAAATTGACCGTCCAAGATGCCCTACCAGAAGATGATGGCATTTATACCTGTCTGGCTGAAAACAATACGGGACAGGCATCTTGCAGTGCTCAGGTCACAGTCAAAGGTGAATATCTCAGCCTGCTGTAATTACTGCAATGATTTCAGCTATAATATTTAAAAATTAATAATAATCTTGGAACCTTAACAGAGGTGTTTATAAGGGGATTCCATGTTTTTTCTAAGCTGTTGTCAGCTGGGTACTTTTTCTTCCCCTCGGAGGTGTGTGCAACTTAAGTGCTTAAGGACTGTGAAATTTAAAGTAATACACATGTTTCAGATAAAGGTATTAATGCTCTGATGTTGCCAATAAGGGTTTAGTGTGGTACAGAGCAGTGAGACTAAGTTTCGGAAGAAGTGTGCCAATGTTGGAAAGGACTGTTGCTGCTGAAGGAAAAATAAGTGAGGTGTCACCAGTATCACCCATCAGGCAGAGTGTGTTATGGTGAGGAGGCAGATGCTACCCCTGTCTCTTGAAAGGCAGAGCAGAGAGACCAGTGCCAAGGACTGTAATTATGATAGCAAATGCCAATATACTTGTTCTACTACCAGGATTTGTCAGAGATAATGCTGAAGAGGTATGTATCAGCTAATTGGGAACAGTATATCTCTAAATAAGCAGAATTTTGGTAGTGAAATTTCCAGAACATTGTAGTAAGAAATAGAGGTGGTCGTCTCTGAAATCTGAGAGCACCCTCTTTGCAAATATTAATAATTTTATGCCCTCAGTGCTGATTTGACATAGCTGATTTGTCCATGAAAGTCATAATTCTGCACTAGGATCTGATCAAACAGTCTAAAAGACCAGAGATTGCAATAAAGACAAGAGATGACAGAATCCCATGAATAAATTGAACACTGAGGTAGTATCAATCAGTGTTATAGTCTTTAGTCTTTGGCATCAGGTGTTTAATTTTATGGCCTGGATATGATCTGCCCCCTCCCTCTACAATCCCCATCCCTCAGACTCTCTCTCCCCTACAATCAAGCCTCTATGTGGTATTTTTCATCTGCAAATGATTTTTCCCAAAGTTATGATAGTTTGGCACTGCTGTCCAACAGATTGCTGAATGCCAAGGGAACTATTCAATTTGTCTAAGACCAAATAAAACCTGCCCCAAATTTGTACCCACAGCCTGGTGGGAAATGTACTCTGATCCCTGGGATCCCAAGATTTGTCTTTGTTTGCCAATGTTCTGTGGTATTTGTCTACAGCACTGCAGTGATACGCCTGCCCCTATTCTGTCTGTATGAATCCACTTAAAACCCTAGACAAGCTTAAAATGAGAACAAAGTAATTCTGGTAAACCTATGAGTTAATTTCTTGATTACTAAATTGGAAATGCAGTTGTCCCCTCCCTGCCCTCCCCCCATGAAAAAGGCACAAAGTAGGAAAACATTGATTTAAAATAAGCCTGAAACAAATCTGTTCTCAAAGCTGTCATTTATAATTTCTCTGAAGCATTTCATCCGCATTAGCTAAGGGCCAATCAAGAGCTCTCCACCTCAAGGGAGCTGGTTTTGACATGGGACCTGCTGATTCTTCACTGGGACACAGAAACCAGAAGGACAGCCCCTCTCTTACTAACCATTTCTGAGTTATTTTAGGGTTGACATGCTAACGTGGGAGCAATAGTGACCTAGTCTTTCCCTAGGCTCATGTACTCTGCTGAGCTATTTCAGGTTACGTAGCTGCTGTTGCACTGAGCTGGATTCCTCCTGTACTTTAGGTAGTCTGGGGCTGGAAAGCTGCATTGCCACTATTATGGGGAGTTAGTTCTTCTGTTTTGCATCCCATTCTATTTTCTGGGAGTTGTGGAGTGTTGGGGGAAGAACAAGAGCAGAACTAAGGACATGCGTGACAGGCTGTAAAGCCACGTGTTCAACATTTTTACAGCTTTAGCTGTCCCCTCCACTTCTTCCCTAAAACTCATTATGTCCCTGTTGCCATGAAGATTAGAGTAACTTTCCCCAAGACGCAGATCAGTGTGGATTTGCCTGCCAGAAATAGTACCAAATTTAAAATTGTGATTTCCAAATCTCTTATCTGTTCACATATTTTTTTTCATCAGACCCTTTAGCAAATACTTATTGACATTAGAGTTCTCTGAGACTCTGAATGCTGCTGCTAAGGCTTCTCTAAATGCTTAGCTTTTGCAGACAGATTAAAGCAGGAAATGAGTGTACGTGCAGAAAGATAGAAAACTTCAAAAATCCTCTCCTAACCAGACACTGATTTTTGGAATAAGGTCTGTAAAACCTGTTTCTGAATTTTAACCCATCTCTCTCCAGTTCCTTTTTGTCTCCAAGATGATTTAAGGCTTTCAGGTTTTATACAGTGCTCAGTTTGTTCATTCATTGCTAGATAAGTATTTCTCTTTTGTATGTGAAAAGTAATTTGTATTTAATCTGAGAAAGAATGGATGTTCTTGCCATATCATCAGTATCAGACCAGTGTCAGAATTCAGCTTTTCCTTAACTTGCTACTGTGGTCCTTGGACACACCTCTGAGTCTGTCTGGGTTTACTTTTCACTTCATATTGCCATTTTTGGCTGTGCTATTCTAACGCAGCAAGGGTCTCATCGAGGGGCATATCTGCTGTGATCATTTGGGAAACTTTACCTGGAATGAATTGCTTAACAGTAAAACTTAGTTTTATTTTTCAAAGACAAAAAGCTCCAACTTCTAAACTAAGTTCAGCTCACAGATAACTCAGAAAAGTCACATACTGGCAGCAAGGATAGTCAGTGACAAACATCAAAGGAAAAAAAAAAAACATGTCTGAATGATAGTACAAGATGATACTTAAACCTGATAGTAGGTTACAGGTGTTCTCTGGCCACACATTATGTTTTCTGGTCATCTTTTGTGCATTCTTTGTCCTTTAGAAGATCTGTTGCTTTGTTTACGTCCAAGGAAATTTGGTGGGATTATTGTAGGAAATAACATTTTAAAGGCCCTTTTCCCCATAAAGGGCTACTGCTCCAAGTCCTGTTAAACACAAGGCAGGGAATTTTTCCAGCACTTTAGTACACTTTGCATTGGGCGCTGGATAATGAGCTAGGCTTATTGTGGCATAGCATTCCTTCTAAGTCATCAGCCTCAGATTCATTTATGGTTGTCTTTTGCTTCCTTGTTATTAAGCAGGATAGATTCTGCCTAGCACTGAGCAATCTCAGTCCTTCCTTGGTTTTGTATGAAAAATGCTGAAGGTACTTAGCTGTAGGAGGCTTTTGGCACTGTTGTCAAAAAAGTCCCACACTTCATATGGATGGGGCATAAGAAATGCAATGGTCTTTAAAAATTCAAACGAATCAGTCTTCTGCTTATTTAAGACAAGAAATTAACATCTTCAGATCACTTAAGTAAGCTGAGTAAACTGGGATAGATCCATTAGGTAGTCTGTGAAGAAACTGAGTTAATCAAGGTGAAGCTAATTTTGGCCTTGTAAAAGACTAAGTAGACTAAACTGAATCCTGACAGCCGTCTTCCCTGTGACAGTGGTTCTTACCACTGAAATACAAATAGAGATGAACTACGAAGAATGAGCAGTATTTCTTTGAGAAGCTAGCCTAACAAATATCTTCACCATGAGACCTTTTTCTCACTGAACTCTCCAGTGAGTGGGGTGCACTGGATAAAATACTGGATTAATTAGTCTAATGCAAGTAAGACCGGAGAGGTGTGAAGAATGGTTCAGGTTACTCAAACATTTAGTGATAGATGTTCCTGAAAGGTACCATTTGGTCCTCTGCAAGTGTTAGAAATTTTTTCCTTTAAATGTATGTATCATTTTCTATACACAGGAAAATCAGAATTTTGGAGGCTTTGGGGATGATGTACAGATTTTTTAAAGTTTTTCAATGATGTGTGCATGGACTGAGGTGTTTCTGTTGTTGTACATGCAAGCTAGGTACATGAGTGGGTGTTCCCATTTAATATTACAAATTTCATATTGTTTTGTGATATGAAAATAAGTATACAAACCATTTTTTAAATACACCAGGCATCCCATTTAAAAAACAAACCAAAATAAAACAAACAGGCCTATGCAGGGTGTATTCAGGTCATCTGAAATATACAGTGGTTATATACTGATGGTGGTTACAGATACTGAAGTTGAATATTAATATTAATAATCTTTTTATCAAGGTATCTGAATGTTTTCACCAGTTTTTTATGAATAGGAAACTGAGGTGAGAAGTTAATTGACTTTGGATGACCCTATATAGTGAGTCAGTGCTTTGCTGTAGCTGTGACAATGAGAATATAGGCAAGACAACCAGTGGTGATAACGGGTATAGCTGGAAGATCAGGCCAGCTCCCAGGCTTTATAACTGTTCTTCAGGTCTGACTCGTACCTGAGATAAGCCTTCTGCTATGTGGTTGTCTCTGTCACTTAACTAATCACTGCCAATGAATTATAGGTCAGATCCACCTGTAGAAGAGTATCAAAGGGATATTTAACCACCTGACATTCACACCAATACCTGGGTGTACTGCGTGAGATTACAGGCAGGAGGGAGAGAGAACAGAGATGGCACACATGATAGACTCAATCTACTGGTTTGCCAGACCAAATTAATACTGTGTATAGCAAGCTTTTATTCTTTTGCAAAGAGATTCTGCATGTAAGAAAGGCAGTTAATTGCTTTTTCCAGCTTTCTCTAGGTATGGTATCAAGCTGGAGTGCTTGTTATGTGAGGGCTGACTCTTAGGAGAAAGTCTTGTTCACTTGCAGTTCTGCAATAGATAACAAACAAAATATCTGACCCACTGCAGGCTTCTTGAGAGTTCTTAAGCCTCCTCCCACCAGGCAGCAGAATCACTGATTTCAAGAGGGAGGGCAGGAAGAGGGGGGTAGTGGTAGCAGCAGCACAAGTTTGCAGCCAGGGTACTTTTTGGGCTCTAATGTTTTGTAGCCACCCATTTTGCTGATGCTTGTCTTCTGCGTGCTGCTTTTTTGAACAGAGGCCTAGCACTCCCTTGGTGAGCAAACACTGTTCAGCAAATACTGCTGCTCCTGCTCGTTGGCTCTTGACCTCGCTTCTCCCTCCCTGCCAGCAGCGCACTTTCCTGTCTTCACATCTGTTCCCCTTTCTCCTCCACCACTTTCTGTTCACGCTTTTGGGTTTTTTTTAGTGCAGCTTCCCCAGCATAAGTGTCTATGTTGGGAAGCCTGTAGCCCTTACAATCCGATTACTGTAGTCATTCATTGATCACTGGAGGAGCAGATTAGAGTCACCTGAATGTCTGTCAGAGTCCCTGCTGTAACCAGTTTATCAGAGCAGTGAAGGGAGATGCTTTCTGGAAAATCAGTTTGTTTTGTTCCTGTCACTCTTCCATCTGGTGTGAGTGGGACTTTAAAATATAACCTGGTGGAAGAAAGGCTTTCAGGTAGGAGTCTTTTCTTCCAGTCATGAGAGATGCTGTCTTTAGATTGTGGGTTGTTTTTCTTTCTGTCTCAGCCATTAATCTCTTAAAGAAGGTTATCACTGTAATATGCAGTCTTTCTCTGAAGACTTAATTGAGATGCCACAGCTTTGTTTCTCTGAGATATATATTTCTGCCTAATGTAAACAAAGTATGATGTCTTACTTGCCTACAGTGATTAAATATTTGTGACAGATTTTCAAAGTCACTATTTATTTGAAAGCATTTTGCTGTATTTCAAGAATAACATAAATATAAAGTACTATGCAAGATGTTCCAAAATATACAAGTCTGGTCTTGTTAAATGTCTAAAAGGCATTCCAAACCAGTAGCCTGGTGGAACCCTTTGGCTATGTAAGAATTGGTTTCAGAGCACTGAGGGAAAGGGAGGGAGTTTTTGTTACTATATTGAAAGGTCAGAGGTAAGCTGTCACGAGTATCAAAGAAACTCTGTTCTAGTGCTTTCAAGAATGTCCCAAAGTTCTCAGTCCAGTGCTCTGTATGGGTCACTAACAGCTGTAATCCTTGTAAGACTAAGGTGCTTTTGTTTATTTAAATTGCCTTCTTCCAGCATCTCAGGACCAAATGTGAAATACAATGCTGGGTAGAGACCAAAAATAAGGGACAAAAGCAAAACATGTGTGGAAGCTTTTAATGATATAGGTTTTGTGCCATCAATCTAAACAATGTTCTCTAAAGACAGCTTCTTGACATAAATCATTTCCAGCAAAAGGGGAACCAAATTTGGATGCAAATCAGGAGTGAGTGCTTGCAGAATGAGCAAAAGTTACATGGCAGGAATTGCATTAATATGTCTTATAAATTAAAAACAAAGATGAGATGCTGACAGAAAAAATGTTTAACATAGAAAAGAAAGAGGAAAAAAACCCCAGTCCTACATCTGATGGTCTTCTCAAATGTGAAGTAATCAAATACTGTGAACGTTAAACTATTATGTACCAGAATAACAGAAAACAGATGGTTATTGTAACAGTCTTGGGAACAGCCCTGCATTGGCCAAGGGGCAAACTGTCCTGACTTGGATTGCCAAATTCTATAATGCTCTAAATTTCAGCTGAAAAGTGGAAGACATCAATATATATATATAAAACCAGTTAAATGAATATATGCTTGAGTAATTTTGAAGGCATGGGCATGATAGTACCCCAAAGAATGTTTCCAAGAGCAGCTGATGTGGATTAGCTAATGGGGACTCAAACATTCAATTTATAAAACTCTCCAGAAATTACTGTTGTGCAGGTAGATTTGAGGTAGGCAAGCTGTAGGATGGGAGGAAGCCCTAATCAGAATTAATCCCTGAAAACCAGTCCCAAAGCATCTGAGAGTTGGATGTAGTGTGGAGAAAAATGGACTTGGTTTCTGACACTAAGCATAATTTCTGTCTACATTCATTTTCTGGCCTTTCTTCTGTTTTTCTCATGTAGTTATGAGTTCACCTAGCTTATGTTGCTTCTATGAATTGACTTCCAACTTAGCTTCACTGACCTTCCTTTTCATGACTACTGGATTAACGTGAATTTATCAAAACACAGTCCTACTGAGCAAATATTGCTGAACAAATGACAAAGAGCAAATGCATATTGTGATCACCTGTGTATACCATCAGTCATGATACCTCAGATGGAAAATATAGAATAGAAATTCAGTAGAAATAGAAATTCAAATAGAAATTCAGTCTGTGGAATGGTTATATAACAATTAAAAAACATGACATCACAGGTTAAATGGCTAACTCAGTGCTAGAGGTGACCTGTTTAACATCTAAGCTTTCAATCTCTCGTGCCTCATACTCAGGCAGAGTGAGAGTCACAAATGGAGGAGAACATGTAGGATCGATGTTTGCCTTTAAACTACAAATCAAAAAGTGAAATACATTTCTAAGCAAGTTGTTTCCTAATGTTAGAATTAAAATTAGAGAGGCAGCAAGACAGACTCTAAGGATGTATCTGTGCCTACTTTTTAAACTTTTTTTTTAAAGATAATTAGCACTTCTGTTAGTGTGAGTTTTCTCCCTTTCTATTAGTTTCTCTTGGGATGGAAGCAGACATGCTAGCAGAATTTAGAAGCCTGTTGAGTACTTTGCATTACCAGCTGATGTAAAACATATACACAAACAAACATATATATGTTTGGAGGAGAAGTAGGACTGTAGTAAAGGAAGGTCCAAACTAAAGAAAAGAGGAGATGGTTTGCCTAAGGGAAGCATCTGTTTGGTGTCTAAAGGAAAATCTGGAAATTTCAAACACATAAGCTGGTGTGTATAGAGCCAAGTGAGGATGGCAAGTTCAGTTTAGTCTTACAAATTTAACAGCATGTTGCTCAAGCATCTGAGTTGCAGCATAGAGTCCCTAGGTTAGTATGGCTAACCAAACTGAAAACAAAGCTGAAATAAACAAATACAGGGGCCCCCTGCTGAAATTTAGCAGGTCCTGCCTTGTCCTTACTAGTCGTGCAAGTCTATGCCATTCTTGTGCCCTGAAAGGCAAAAAAGTCCACATAATAGAAGCAGCATAACAGAATTTATTGTATGTACTTTTGGAATAGAAAACATGTCTAACTAGACAGATATACCACTCTAACACTTGCTTTAGCACTTCTTGTTGAGATCTAATTTTGTCAAGCATTGATACCTCAGTTTTAGAAGAAGGTTTCTATTTTAGAGCCTGGGAAAATGAGCAATACAGAGATGTCGAAGTGCCTTAATACAGGTTATAGTGTGAGTCGTAATGAGCACGTCATTCCTTTGCAGTAGAGGAAAGGAACAGAGGGCAGGAACTTTGTGTAACTCTGTACTACTGGAAGTGTTTCCATGCAGTGTCATTTTTGTCAAGCCTTGACAGCCGGTCCACATACACAGACTTTGCCTTTTTTGTTTTCTTTTTCTGAGATAATGTCTTAGTTTGACAGACATTTAGTATAAATTAATCAAGAAGATATAACTGACCACAAATGATGCCATACTAGAACTGCCTTATGTTTTCTGGACTTGAACACCAAGCAAGTCTTGCTTTAGAGTTCCTATCTGACACCAGCTTTTGCCCAGAAATACAACGTTGCTGTATATTTTTTTTTCTCTATATTAATCTGACTTCAAATGTTTTCTTGCTCTCAAACTGCATAACTCTTCTGCTGCCAGTGTGGATTTGCCAGAGGAGGGAAGGGCTGAAGGCGCTGTAACTCTTTATATCAGTGGCATCCTCAGGGACACTTGTGCTTTATGTTACTGCCTGTTCCTACTGTTCTTCCATTGCATTTCAGCTCATGCACAGCCCAGGATTTTTTCTAATGGGAGCAGTATCTGTATTCATCATGATACACTGTAATTAAGTTCAGTTCTACCTGGGAAGACACACAAAAGATTGAGACATGTGAAGGTGAAATTCTGACTTGTCAGTATGCACATTTTCACTGCAGAGCCAACCTGACTTGATCTAGCATATATGAAACACCTTTTCTCAGACTGGTATCTAATGCTGGGGCATTTATTAGCAGTGGGGCAAGTGAGCTGCCTTATAAATGCATTTGGTAGGTATACATGCTCTCTGGCCTTCCGTGAAGTTGCTGGCTGTGTTAGTGACAAAAGAGCAATTACTTGATGTAAATAATTAGCAAACAGGGTTAGTTGTTAATAAGGCAGACAGTTTTGAAGGCAAAAGCAAATACCACTTAGGCTGCAAAAGCTTCCAGTGAGACTGTCACTGAGGTATTCAGTCTGCCTGCTGCAAAGTGATCTGCTGTGAACTCAGCTGGCTGCTCTGTATCTCTGTTCCCTGAACTCTAAATTGAGATTTTTCCTGAGGAGGGGATGTAGAGAGGGAGGTGCTGATCTCTTCTCCCTGGGATCCAGTGATAGGACGAGTGGGAATGGTTCAAAGCAGCACCAGAGAAGGTTTAGACTGGACATTAGGAAGCATTTCTTTACTGAGAGAGTGGTCAGACACTGGAAGAGGCTTCCTGGAGAGGTGGTCGATACCCCAGTGTTTAAGAGGCATTTGGACAATGCCCTTAACATCATGCTTTAACGTTTGGCTAGCCCTGAAGGGGTCAGATGGCTGGCCTAGATGACTGTTGTAGGTCCCTTCCAACTGAAATAGTCTAGTCTATTGTATTTTGACTGCTCCCAAATCGTGACTCTTACTGGTGTAGTCAGCCTTTTGATAGTGGAATTTCTGGGGTAGCATCTCTTCCAAATTCTGTGGGTTGCAGAACAAACTGAATAGACAAAACAAAATGCTGATGACCTGGTGATATCCCATAAAGAGGGAAAGACTTGAGAAAGAAGGAGCATACATGAAGCTGCAGGATAGGGCTGGAAGAGTAGCCTGCAGTAAAATAAATAGATTGCCAGACTGGAAAAAGTGGAACTCAGCCTTCTTTGTATATCCTTAACCACCCTGACTAGTATAGGCTTAGGGCATTGTCAGTCTTGGGTTAACAGTTTTTCCGTGTAATGCAAGGCGCAACATGCAGACTATAACTTGGCCCAGCTCTTCAGTGAAAGCATCTCCCAAGGATATTTAAATCTCGCCTTCCATTTACAAAACCAGATTATAACTGCAGAAATAAATGATGGAAGGTAGATGTGTGAAGAATACTGCTAGGTCATTAAACATCTAGTTCTCATGACCTATGTTTGCAGGATGGCATAGTAACCTGAGATCTTTAATAAAGCAGAAATGTCCCTACACGTCTCAAGAACATAGAGGTCTCATATTTTTTTATGCCAGTGTAAATCAAGTTTGAAATTCTTGGAAAACTTGCCAAAAATATTTTGACCGTATCACTTCAGACCTGAGACATAAAAATATATTATAGAAAGATAGACAGATGAGTGTCCTAATACCAATTTTCTGCCTTATAAAATCTGTTATTTTTTGAGTTGATAGCATTATTAATGTGAGATTTGGTAACAGCTGGATTTATTTACATTGAAAATATTTGGAGAGGTGAAACTCTTTTCAAGATCTGTGCGTGAACCTGAGTCTTGCTTTGAGAGATTTTAGTGGAATCTGCTGCTTCTCTCTCTGAGCTTGCTCACACAGCGAGCTTTTTGAGTTAAGCATTCTCCCCAGCTCAGTTGACTTATTAGCCTCTGAGCCAAAATGATACTTAAACACCATAAATGGTAAATGTTGCTGAGGCAGTCCTTTTGCACGGCTCAGACTAGGCATTATTTGGCAGTTAACCACATGATTCTGGCAAACAGATTCTTCGAGTATAATTAAATCTCCTATAAGACTAAACACTGCAAGTTGTTTGCAGTGTTCTGAATGTAAGGCAGCAAACTCTCTATTCTTTACATGTCCTTGACGTATGACCAGTTGTAAGCCTGATCTTGTGCAGCTGAGTTATGGCATTGAAGATGTGTATGTGCAGTGCTAACCCAACTTTAGCTGAGAACTGGACTAGACAGTCTCTACAGGTCCCTCCCAAACTCAGTTATTGTGTGATTCTGTGCAGTGTTGAGTATGCTGAAGTCCTGATACTTCAACAGGAGATGTCAGCATTCTGCAACTCACGTTAAAATGTCTTCAGTACATCTGGGTAGGCAAATGAACAAGAAAATTTACTAGAACAGATGACATCTATAAAATGTTAACTATTTTGACTACAGACCGGGTAAAACCCAAGTCCAGTCTTGGGAAACCTTGAAGTTTGTATCCTGACCTAGATTTTCTTCACTCCTGTTTCAACAACAAATCTGGAAATGGAAATGCCACAGTGTAGTTATTGATTCTTTTTTTCCTTCTCTACAAGTGTGTAGATGGTTGCATACTTGCAGTTAAGCTAGTACATGTGTATTGTATAATTGATTTATAGTAACTGTTCAGTGCAGCATGAATTTTCCATTTTTTCTTTTACATATACACCTTCATTCAACACAATAACTGACCTTTGTTTATCAATATAAAGAAGTTTACAGATGTGTTCAAGCAGCAAGTTCTGATCCAGGTCTAGGTTTTAAAAAATTCAAGTGTATTTAGTCTTAGGCCCACGACTAACGTTAGGGCTCCTCTTGCGATAATTTCCAGTTGGAAGATAAGTGGAGGTTTGAAGATATGTGGAGGTAAGGACTATTTAAATCCTGGATTGAGAAAAGTCAAATAATAGGAAAGCATTTTTCATCACCTTGAATTTCTATTAATGCAGGTTAATAGATAAAGGGATGTTTGATATGGTCACTGTAGATTGATTAGCTTACTATTGATTACACAAACACAGGAAAACAAAGTAAGAGATTCATAGAAATAGTTGTGTATCAGAGGCAATATATCTCTTTCCCATTGCCATCCAAATATGCTGAGAATCTGTACAGAAACTGGAAGACTTTAAATTCTTCTTAATCTCTGTGGATTTAATGCACTAAGCACCTTTTTTAAAACATAGATTTGGATGCCTATTAGAGATCTTTCTAATAAAGAAATGAACCCTTAGGGGTAAGGCAATGCTGTGGGAAAAGCCTATATTACTTTTGCTTTGTAGAAAACATGTGGGTATATAAGGTACCCTTTAAGTGCTTTGCTTACTATTTCTGGTCTCCCAGGCTATGTTTCCCACTGAGCTGTGCATCTTACTACTTGCTGTTTCCCAACATTCGTGCATATTAAAGCCTGAGGAAAGGCAAAAAGCATAAGGACCATATAAGTGGGATCCTTGTGGTGGACTTTTAAACTTATCACCCTGTGTAATGCCTTATCAAAAGCCTGTTGAAATGACAGAGACCACTGCTCACCAGAGAATGACCCATCTGAGCTTATGTATTATGCCAGAGCACAGCTCCGTGCAAAAATCATTAAACTTCTCTATCTCATAATTTTTAAGAGCCTTTGAGAATTCAGTGCTCTGTAAGCAGCCTTTGAGAAAATTATAGCATCTTCTGTATTATCTTTCATGATTTGACCTGCGTGAAACCAACAAGTGTGGTTACAAAATTTTGGCAGCTTTTATAAACTACTGTAAAATAAGCTAGTTGCAGTCTGAAAACAAGTTATTGAAATGTAGTTGTGTTTTATGAAGCCCACCCCATGTACTGCTTTCTGATGTTCCTCATGAATTGCTTTGACACGATTCACCTGGGGGGAGCTCACAGCAGCAGCAGAAGTTGGTTGTGGAAAGCAAAGTGAGGGAGATAACTGCCTGGGGTAGAATTTTTTTAGTCATATGGCACTACTGCTATGTGTTAACTCTTAAATTCCTTCTTTCCATTAGCAGAGGGTAACCTGCTCCTACTTGAAAGCAATAAGAAGTAAGAGTGGTGAGGGAGATGTTAAATGGCTATGGGTGATTAGAGCGTATTAACATAATAGGAAGAGATCCTCTTTTTCACAACCAGTTCATTAAGCTTGAGGATTCATAGATATATAACAAAGTCATCCTCTTATGCTAATGTCAGACAAAATTTTCCTTTGTCAGAAAGATTTCCTTTCTGGTGCCAGATGTGCCATATTTTTGTTGTCTGTAGTTTTGGCAGCAAAAATACCCTGCGGTGTTACAAAAGAAGTTTTTTCAGCCAGAGCATGGTGATTTGCAGTATCTGAGCTGGGAGCTGTACCTGTGCTTTGTTCTTTCTCTTCCTTCCCCCTGCTTTGGGCTCTGAAGCCAGCTGTCACTGAAGAGCCCATGTACTTTGAATCACAGCAGAGTTCATGTGTTGAAAGAGGCTTTGGAGGAATGAGGGAAAGCAACCCCTAAGATTGGCCTTGTGTTGTGTGCAGCTTGGCTATTTGTGTCCTGTTTTTCTTATCTCCTTGCCCTCAATTTTCTTGGTGCAAGTCACAGATTTTGTTCCTGATGTATAAGACTAGCTATCACCTAGCTGTGGCCAGGGAACGTGAGTTCTATGGTTGTCACACTCTGTGAAGCTACCCTTTTAAAAACAGTGCCTGTTTTTTTGCGTATAGTTTTCCTTGTACTACTTTCCTGGCAAAATCATTAGCCAAGTGTTTTCAAAAGGAAGTAGAATCACACAGTATCTTTTCACCATAAATGGCAACAGGAGGTATTTGCTCAATCTTGAATGAGCTGCATCCCTTCTTTTCCCAAGTACCCTCCAAAATCAAACTGACTGCTGTTTTTCCAAACAAGAGCTGTAAAGGGTAAAACTGAAGAAACCCTTACATATATTAAAATAAGCTGTGAAAATGTACAGCGCTGCAATCTTATGGTAAAATTGTGAAATGTTAAAGCCTTGCACTGCTATCTCGTGGTAAAATTGTGAAATGTTAAAGCCTTCATCAGAGGAGCACTGAGTCAGTGCATGGTGCTATGTAATAAATAAACAACTAAAAGCATTTACAAGCTTCAGAAGAATTTGAAAATAGTTAACATTCAGTCTTTATAATTTGGCCTCTACATGATTGTATCGGTGCCTTCTGAGAAAATGCAATGATTTTAGACTAAGACCAAATAAAACTAAATAATGTCTCTAAAACTGGCTATGTTGTCTCATGTAAAACATCTGCAAGAAACTAAAGTTTGTCAGTAGGTCAGTTAAATTTTTTTTTGAAGTCTAGAAATTTGCAATATCAAATTTTAAGGAAGAAATGTTACATGACATGACCCCCTATGGTTTCTTAATGAACAAAGTGTTTATGGATTAGAACTTCTTTCTAATTGTTGCTGCCAAGTCAAGAAATATAAGACAATTTTTGTGATATTCTGCTTAAATTGTTGGTACAATATATACTACTGAACAACAGTAGCATAAGATTAGAGATCCCCATTTAAAAAAAAAAACTTTAAAAGTAGGGGAGAATGCTTGTGTTTTGAAGAAAGCCTGTTCAAGTTGCTATGGAGTCAGTCTTTTTAGCCATATATTTACTGGATCCTGGATGTCACGCGTTTGAAAAGGAATACTGGTTGCCTTAGCCAAGCTAGCTTCCAATTTTTGAGCTCTTTAGATGCAACAGATTTTGTATCTGTTGGTGAAGAAATACCTTCATTGCCCCCGTGCTCCAAAGAACATCAGCAATAGAAAGGGAGAGGTTTTTAATCCTGCTTTGTAACAGGTATTGAGAAATCAGGTCATACTTCAGGGACTAAATCAGAGTGTATGTGCATTGATATACAAGAGGTTTGCAAGGATAGGAGGAATGTCTTCAGAAAGGTTATGATACGTTAAGTTGCCTTTGTTTCTGTCCCTGGAGTATTCCTCAAGTTTTGAAGATTTCAGGCTTAATAATCCATCTTAATGTGCCTCTGCATTATTACATTCAATTTGCCCTAATAATTCTTTCATCTCTCTAGTGTATCTTCTTACACTGTTGAAGCTGTACCCTTGCAAGTTTATTACTACTCATATACCATAGACTTCTAGTTTTTGATACTTAGAGTCATAGTTTTCTGTTTAAGCACAGAACTGGTCTTCATACAAGAGATCAGCATAAACCTATACGCTGCTTAAATTTAGTGTAAATGCTATTTTTAAGATTTGTGTGATGGTGAGGCAGGTTCTGACCCCCTTAATTTCAATTTGCCAGCTTCACTTACAAATAGCAAGCACTGATCAGTAACAATGCCAAGTTGTTCTTCACCCTTTAATCCTGCAGGTCACTCTTTTAGGGGTAGAGGCCTGCACCTCCAGTAAATCTTAATGTCACTCACATCAGGAGGTCTCCTCACCAGCATAGGATACATCTGCCTGAGAACTTCAGAAACTGGCATCTAACTTCTGTGTAATCTTGCTGGGTTCGTAATTTATACATGCAATTACTGTGAATTATTTGCTTGCTTCCTTTTAATGTTTATGCAGTTCTGTGCAAGAAGGTGGTTTTATTCCAGTACATGAAACTTCCATTTCTACAGCACATATTTTGGATGAGTTGGCATTGCTGAAAAATTCCTTTTTGGAAATGATTCTGCTCTTTTCCTTCTGTAGTTGCTCACACATTTCTTTTTAATAAGCTGAGGCTGTTATACTGTATTGTCTTCCTTGATTACAGAAATTCATTTATTTAGACTACATGGAACAGACACTGTCAGTCTAATAAAGCAAAGAGTCAGTTGTGAGGGATGTGGAGTGCTGCTTAATGCTCTTTGTACCAGGGCTCTGTTGGAGGCAGCTCGGTCTGTTCTGGGAGAATTGCTGTTAGAGCCTCTACTAGCAAATTCGTATCCTGGTCACTGTTAACTCTCTTGTGAGAATTGTTCCAGCTCTTTTTTGTTATCTATCCTTCTCTGAGGCCTTGAACTTCTCTGATCTGCCTCAAATCTGTTTCGCTATTGGCCTAGAACAACACGTCTGCTTTTTTCCTTTCCCCGCCCTCCTTTTCTTGCATATCTACCTTCTCGATTTGCAGTGTTATGAATTATATCAACAAAAGGGATAACAAAAACATTATCATTTGAGTGTCTTTTTCTTTTTTTTTTTTTTTGTGCCTCTTTCCTGTCTTGTTACTTTCTTGTTTTTTCCTTTTCCTCCTTTCTTCTTCTTTTCCTTCTTTTTCCCATTACATGGATTTCTGCTTTGTCTTCCATGTCTATTACAGTTTGAGGGACAAAGGGATTTTCTGCAAGGCATTAGAGTAGTGAAGGAGCATGTACTTGCTTAGTGCTGCAGGTGTTTGAAGCTGTTTCACTGAGTAAACATTACAAAACAGAAGAAGAAGGTGAACCATGGCAGTTTATTACTGTACATGTGTTTGACCCAACTTCATGGCTATTTTCTATACAGCATTAGTCACTTACAAGAAGGTGCTATAGGAAGCCCTAAGACTGATCAATGTGGCCTGATGGCGAATCAGGCATTTCAGAGTAGTGAGTCCATAATACCGAGCTGAGTGGGTCTCAGTCAGGTCCCATATTTCCATTCTCACATGCATCAATGTCTCACTGCTCAGTGCCAAGAAAAGACCTACGACATAAGCCAGTGAGACAAAATTTTGGCTAGAAAAAGCTTTGCTAGAGAAGAGGAAAAACTTCCTCTCTAGGCTGCTTCCAAATTTACATTGAGCTCAAATAACCCTGGGACAAGCTTAACTTTTTTGCTTCCAGGAGGTTCAGTGGACTTGCTCAGTGAGGTGCTTTCAGTTTTTCTGATCACTATCCTTTTATGAATGGTAGTTTTTTTCCAGCCTGGCACTTTATGTTGCTGTAATACTATTTTGGATGATCTTGATACACCTTTGAAAATTTTGAGGTAGGAATAAGCAAAATGAAGCTATTTTCATGTATGGACAGAAAGTAGGGTTGGCATTTTAAAGGCAAGACGTAAGAGATCTGAACTCAAGCTAAATAAAACAAAAAGTGTATCCAAGTGACCGATAAATATTTATGACTTCTTACATTTGGTCATAATCACTACTTTGGCTTCAGAAGTGTCTTTGCTCAGGTCCTTCCTGGTCTAGTGTACCTTATAGGTCACAGTTAAATGATCTTGGTTCATAGCCTCTGAATCCAAGACAGAAGAGATCACTGTGGATACTGGAAATTACATATTTATCACAGATAGATTTTATTTTTAGGAGTGATTAATTTAACTCCAGCACTCATAATCTGATTTTACAGCCTCAAAATAAACCCCCAAAAACCAGCAAACCCTAATCCAACAGTTTGTTCTGTGATACATGTTGACTTCAGGTTTCAATCTTTCCCATCATCAATCCATTGGCCAGGAGAGGAGTATGGTGAACTCAAAACCATTTGATATTGACCATCTAACAATCTGAATGGTTTGTAGTTTCATACAAAGTGATGAATCCTGTATTCCTGTGACTTTACACTTTTTAACACATCAATCACAAGTGGTGACTTGTAACATATCTTAAGATTTTTATGTGAATTTAGCAGTGATTGAAGGCATTGAATTGTTGGTTACAAGTTATTGGGGGTTTTTTTTTGCATCTGAGCATGTGCACTTGGGGAAAATTAGTGTGAATTTCTGTGTGGTACTCTATGATATCTGTTAACAATTATTTAAGAGGATCCCTGGAGGAAGGACAGTTCCATTCCCATTTCTTGCTTTCTGCTTACACTACTTGCAAGGCAAAACAGCTATACTGGGTGGTTTCGGTGATTTTTTGCCTTCTGATAGCTGAAACAAGACCACTGACTCAAAATCAGTTTGAACCTAAGGTCCGTTAAAATTTGTTATGAAACTTCCAGTAAGAGATCCCTTTTGTTCTGTTCTCGACTTCACAGAAAAGAAGAGCAGCAAGAAAGCAGAAAGTGCACAGGCTGCCAAGTTAAACAAGACATTTGCACCCATCTTCCTTAAAGGCCTGACTGACCTCAAAGTAATGGATGGAAGTCAGGTGATAATGACTGTGGAGGTATCAGGTGCGTAGCTATAGAACAGCATTATTTAAAAATGTTAAGTCCTGCTACAAAGTATGTGCTTTTTTCCACTGTCCTTTTCTTTTAGCATGCCTTCAGTTTTGGAAATAATATTTCTAGGAACCAATTTTTTAAAAGTAAAAGCTAGGCTTGTCTAATCTGATCTTCATGGTGGATGAACATTGTCTAGTGTTAATGTATTGTCCTATACATGTATTGGAATAAAGATAAAAACAACAAGAAGAAGGTTATTATTGGGTCCTGCTGTCACACTAGAACTAAGTCTTAGTGGACTTGTAATGGCTTCTGCTGTGAACCAAACAATACTGAATTCCTGTCAGGTGGAGTAAGATTAGTGTGGCAGAAAAGAGCAGTGCTAGTACGACCTTTGGTAATAAAATCCTTGATAACCACTTTCTGGGATCTAGCACTGATTGTAGCCCTCTATTGTATGCATGCTTCCCTTATTCATTTGTATTTTAATTGTAATGTTAGACTTGGAACTGTTCCCCATTACACAACATCAACAGAGTTAATGAAATTCCTGAATCTTTTGAAGATGAAATTGCAAAACCAGGTGGCAGAAAACAACCAACCTTGTTCATTTTCTTAATCAGTATGTGGTGGGGTTTAGTGTGTGTCTCTGATTTTTTTGTTGTTTCCTATTTTTCAGCAAACCCACCTCCTGAAATTATCTGGCTGCACAATGGGAAAGAAATCCAGGAGACAGAAGATTTCCACTTTGAGAAGAAAGGCAATGAGTACAGTCTGTACATCCAGGAAGTATTTCCTGAAGACACAGGCAAATATACCTGTGAAGCCTGGAATGAATTAGGAGAAACTCAAACTCAGGCTACATTGACAGTACAAGGTATAAAGTTCTTCTCCACCTTAGGAAATGCTAAAAGAAAATAATCCTAATGTGCTGGAGGAGTGTCTATTTAAAGTACATGAGTGTTTATAACGTCTGTTGTGAAGGATGCTAGGAGTTCTCAGTCTGTGTCTGAATTAAAAAGGATATTGAGCAGAAGCAACTTTAAAAAAAATCTTTTCACTCTGGAACATTATGTTACTATTTAAAAAATGCATTCCTGAGTCCTATTCCTAGGGGCAGTGCAAAACTTCTGCTAAATACAGCTTCATATTATAACTATAAGGCTTACTTAGATATGGATTTAATGTAAACCATTTAATGATGTTTTTCTTTCTAATTAAAGCCCTGAGTATTTGGAAAATCTGTCTAGGAGCCAGGTATCCTGGCTTTAATATTAGCATTGTAGTGGTAGCAGGTGAGGAACACATGATTTCTGCAATTTGAGAAGTAGCTGCAAAAAATTTGGCTTTGAATCCCCACATATGATATAAATCCCACAGTAAACACCAAAGTACCTACAAACTTCCTGTGATTGGCCATTCGCTACCTTCATGACAGCGGACTTAATCTAATCTTACTGTATACCAACATTTTCCCGAAGTCATTACTGAGAATTACTGGAAATCAGTGGGAGACTTTTATTATTTTTAATGTAAAGGATCTTAACCCCAAGCTTTCAGAGAGCTGTGCCTCTAGGGGTGGGTCTGTTGTCTGTTGTCACTATCTGCTCTGAATTCAGATCTTTCTCTGTTCTCTAAGCTCCCCTGAGATCTAGCCTCAGGGTCAGTTTTCTACATTAATTGCAATTTTATGCAGTTGTTAATGGTGATTTATTACATAAGTTCTCAACTGCACAGCAGTCACAGTACTGTCACTTGCCCTTAAAGCTATTCCTACCCATATTCTCTAAGGACAAATCTTCAAGATTCCTTTTAGGGCAGCTTTAAAGTTCCTTTGTTTTGCTCTAAATAAAGGCTTGGATTGAGTCAGTAAAGTGACAAGTAAATGTTTAATTTTAGTACCAACACAAGTTAATTTCAAAATTAAAACCTGACTTATTTTCAGATTAAAAATTTATACCCTGCATCTTCAAAATAGCTTTGCTTGTCTGTGATTTGCTTTCCCTGAGATTAGTTAGTTTATTAGTTACATTCAAGCTCGGCATTTTCTCCCGATTTGTAAACTGTGTTTGTATACTACAGAACCTCAGGATGGTATTCAGCCCTGGTTCATTAGCAAACCAAGATCAGTGACGGCAGCTCCTGGGCAAAATGTCCTTATATCCTGTGCCATTGCTGGAGATCCTTTTCCCACTGTTCACTGGTTTAAAGATGGGCAAGAAATAATGCCAGGAACAGCATGTGAAATCCTGCAAAACGAAGACATCTTCACACTAATCTTGAGGAATGTGCAATCTCGTCATGCAGGGCAATATGAAATTCAGCTCAGGTATGTTTGCCATGAAAAGAGCTTGTTCCCTTGTACCAATTAGTTATATTTACCCTCAAGTTGAAATTCCCACCTGAAAAAGACAAGAGTTCCCTCCTAATCACACAAAACTGTAGGGTCTTAAAGGAACAAAATATTTCTGAGGGATGAAAAGAATTAGTAAAACTCAAAGAGGAAAGAGGAAATACAAGAAGAGTCAGAAAGAAGTACAAAGCCTTATAGAGTTTCCTTTTGGGATCCTGAAACACAAAGCTTTGCGGCAGCAGTATGGGCAACAATTTGGGTTTCTAGCAAGGGAAACCACAGGCAGTGTCTTGATTTTGGAGCTGTTGGTTATCATGTTTGTCATCTCTCTGGATATTTGTAAGGATGGCTGCTTTCCATGGGAACAACCTGGCCAGGAAGGGTCATTCCACAAGGTTATGACCCGTACCTTTAAGGGGAGAAAGTGTTTCCTGGCCATGTTTGAAATGTCTGAATTTTATATGGAAGTTTTAGTCTCCTTTTTCTGAGATATCTTTGAAATGAGGCACCCTGATGCTTTGAACTTACTGTCATTCCTACAAAATTTGGAAGAGCTGTTTTGAATTTATATTGTTTTCTGATAAAATAAATGTCCTTTCAGTGAGGAATTAGATTTTTTTGGTTCTTTACCTTGTAGAAAATGCCACAGCATTTTTCACCTCCAATGGCAAAGATTGGGTGTAGTTATATATCCCCTAGGTGGTTATAGAAAACTTAGTGCACAACTTTAAGACGATGTTATCATTCTCTGCTATTTACTGTGCATAGGTGTATGGCCTTTCTTGGCTAATATTTGTGACATTCTTTATTAAAATTTATTTAACCATCATGGTCATTTGAATCCATTACACTGGAAGAAAATTATCTGCTCTGCTCCACATAATAGCATTTTAGTCCAAACAGACTAGTCCAGTAGGCACTTTAGACAGATACTATCCAATATTACAAAGTGTTAGCATTGCAGTTCTGCACTGCTTGCCTGGTTTATGGTGGGTTTTGTCTTTTTTCATGCTATAAACAAGTTAATTTTGTTTCATATACTTCAGTCTAGTACAAAATTTTAAAACTGAATTGTCCTGTACCTGCTTGTGAATAAATTACTCCTGTCTTCCTAACCCAAGGAGGAGGGCATTCCTTAATGAATTTAATCCATTTAGTCTCTAAACAATGAATTTAATTTTTTTGTAGTTATAGTTTATTTTCCAGCCAGTGTTGCCCAAATGACAGACGTATCACTTTGTAGTTGCCTAGCTCTAAGGTATGCTTCCATAGACTCTCACATGCAGCCACAAACTAGCCTAAGTGTAGTTTAATATTTAAAGTCAGATGAGGCACTTGCTTTTCACCAGAAAAGGGTGCTTTGGAAAATTATAGCTGTTATATATCAAGATTTCCTATAATGAGGTTTTTCTACATTTATTTTCAAGTCTTATTACTAACATTTGTGTTGGTAGAGCCATATGTGCCATGACCTTTTTGCAAATTAGCTCTTCAGTAGATTTAGACCATTTTTACTCTGCAGTAAACTGTGAACTGACTCATTGCAGAACAATTGGCTTGTTCACAATCAGCTAAGGTCATCTAGGGCATTCATAATGCTGATTTGTGCAGGTCATGTCTGCATACATCCTTGTATCTAAGAAAAGTCTCTTTGGGGATCAGTGGCATTTCTAACACTCAGTACATCTGGCAGGATTAGAAACACCAGTTCAGTTTCATGAAGGCCACTAACCTCTACGTGAGAGAGCAGGCCAAATTCTGAGATTTGCTACCTTCTGCTGGTACATTTCCACACTTGGGTTTGTGTGCCTTGGATGTGCGCATCTTCTCATGATATGCTGGTGGATTCTCTTAAACTGAAAGAGAATGAGATATTTAAGCAAAACTTCAGGGGTGATAGAAGGAAGGAGAACAGGAAGAACAAAAAGAGCCAGGAGAGCTGTGTGGAAGACTTTGTTGTGGCTGACTTGAGTAAGTTGGCTTTAGTGATCAGGTGTAGTTGGTGATCACCCAGGCCAAATTTGTCACTTAAGACATTTGTCAAAGTGGAAGACGGACAATATCATGACTCTAGAACATAAAAGATTGTACACTTAAAAAATAAATTATTTCAGAAAATTAGCAGAGAAGAACAATTTTTTGAGGGGTGAGGAGAAGTAAAGTTGCAGCTAGAAAACACAGCAGATTACACGCTCATTTCAGTTATTCCCTAATCCTTTTACTGGAGAAATAGCTGGGGATCCCACAAAGATCAGTACCTTCATGATGGCCTTTTCTAATCCATAGGGAGTAAAGCCAAGATGCAGTTAGAGCAAGGGGAATGCAGATACCTCTTTTTACCCTGCTGTCATTTGTAAAATTTCAGTTACTGTTTGGGGAACAGAAAGCCTTATGCTTTTAGGCAATTGCTTATATACTATGAATAACAGAGATGTAACTGCTTCGGGAATATCCAAGGAGCCGAATGTCAGCTGGATGACTTCAAGTTTGCAGTAGAGCTAAAATAATGTTCAGCAGCAAATAGTCTTGTGTAAATAGCATTTGAACTGCCTGCATTTGTCTTGAATACTTGATTGAGAGTTGTTTATATATTCAGAAACAGTCTTAACAGTACCTGAGAGGAGGACAGCTGCGTTTAGTGTCTTTCAAAAACTTCTACAAAGTCCATTAAAAATATGGAATAATCAAGAAACCACAAGTCAATTCACTAAAGAGTTTATAGAGAAGTTGACAGTGGGCTATTTTTAAACGTGATCATTTTCTTTTCAAATGTGCAGCTTCTTTTCATGTGTTAATTTTAGAAGCATGTTGCATAGCTGCCTTTAGGGAGTCGTGCCTTCTCCAACTCCCTTAATTTAGTCTGGGCATGGTTTCCTACCAGTGTTAATTATTTTCCAGTTTTCTTCTCCATTATTCTTAAGCTCTAAATTCTGTCCTAATACCTCCACAGTTCTCTTTTTGTGTTGTCTGCTCACAAATTAAAACTCCGGTCTTAAAAATTTAGATTTAACAAAAGATCTATTTGCCTCTTCCTGGTTCTTTCTCCTTTGATCAGAGTGAGCTGTCAAAGGTGTGTAGCCCAGTGCGATCCTCATGTGATCCATCAATGTTTGCGTCTTGGCTTTCTGTCTTTCCTTCCCTCAGCATTATTTAGAATATGTGTTTGCTTTGCCTTTTACTATATAGCAGATGACTAAATCTAACTTTTAAGAAGGTAGTCATTGTAGCCTTTCCTGGTCCTTGTTTTAACCCCCCCCCAGACCTCTGATTCCTTTACACTTGTGTTCTTCATTTTAATTGTCCTAGTAATGTTCCATTGAGCCTGTTACTTCCCAGGCCTGAAGGAATGGTGTTGAATAAATATGAAAAGAACAACAGATTTGCCCACTACTGTGGTTCATCTATTGAAATTTGAACATTTTGCAGCCTGTAAAATGGCAGCCCATGCAGTGGAGGGATAAGAAATAAATCAGAGTCCCTGTGAAACCAGCATGATTGAAATGGGAATTAACAATCCTTTTTTGACTCAGAAAACCACAGATATTTTTCCTCCTCCTGTCCTTTGCATCCTTCCAGTGATGTAAGCACTGGTATCTTTTTAACCATGTATGACTTTCCCATGTTCTTTCAGTCATTGTGTAGACTGTAAATGAAGAGGTAAGCAAAGAAATGGGGAGTACTGGACAGAGGCTGTGCATTTTAGGCAAAGCCTTTATCTTTATAACAGCACAGTCAATATGAGAGATCTCAGAAATCCTCCTGCAGATCCTTAAACAAATCATCTGCTTTGTTAAGTTTTGTCTTCTCAGATGAGTTTCTCTTCTCCCCCACCCACTCCATCTTCCGTAAAAGTTTTGTTAGTGTTGATTAACTTTATTTAGAGATTTTGATAATCTGATTAAAATCAGAGGTAAACGTTCATCTTGTAAATCAGTGGTACTTCTATTACTCTGAAATTCAGGTTATATAAAAATCAGTTGTAAGATTACATTCCGTTACCAAACAGTAAATATAGTTCTGTCTTTCTGTAAAATAGTTTGCAAACCTAGTTTTCTGCTATCAACACATTGTCTATTTTTAGGAAGGAAAACCATGACCCCTTGCCATTCCATTCTCCCACTCAGTGATGTAAAATGCAAATAAAATGGTTGGTCTTTCGGGTACTAAAAGATTTTGGCCAAACCCTCAAGTGAGGTAAATCAGTGCATCCTCTTTGAAGCCAGTAGAGCTGCTTTACTTTATGTCAGCTGAAGTTGTGATCCAGTAGATTAGTTGCTTTCTTTGGGGTCAAAGCTTCATGGAGTCTGGACTTTCTCTCCATTTAACTAACTCACAAAAGAGTTGCAAAACCTCATTCTGAGGCTTTACAGTCACCTGCACTGAAGCACCAGCTATACGTAGGGTTCAACTTCTTTGACCCTTTCAGTTCATTCTTAAAAAAATGTAATTTACTCTGCAATACTTGTTTCATACTTGATAGGCCATAGGAATTTTCAGTGTGTCCCCCACTATAAATAACAGTGCTTTTTTTTTTTTTTCTCTTCCTCCAGAGAGTGCTTTGTAGGGACACACAGACAATAAGTCTCATCTCAGGTTCAGTGAAAATATTTGAGTAAATTCTGCCAAGAAACTAGTATTTCAAGATATTTTGAACATAAAAGCCATTCCAGGGAAAACTGATCCCACAATAGGACAGAGAGCTATTTTTAAAATTGCTTCAGGCTTTGCAGCTGGGGTTTTATTTGTTTTTGTTGGGGGGGGGTGGGGGTGGTATTATTATTCCTTGACATTTTAAAGATAAGTCCTGCATAGGTTTTATTCTTGTCTATCGTTATTCCACAATAACGCTGCTAAGAGCCACTACGATCTGTCTTTGTCTAGAGTTTTGTTGATAAAATGCCAACATGGAGAACATCCGTGTTGCAAAGTAATAATGTTATTGACAGGATTCAAAACAGCAGAGAAGTGAAAGACTTGAAGTAGTGCTTGTGTACTGCAAAGATCTATCTTTATTAACTGCCCCTATGTATCTTGTCTTGCTTAGATTCTGAAATTGCATAAATGTAAAAATATTTACAAAGTTTATTCTTGATTGAATTTGGTATCTAAACCATCCAGTCCTCCTTAATTTTTCTTGGCTTGTTTCTCTTTTTCCATTTTGTGATGTCCAAGGTGGGTCAGTGTTATTAACTTCACCTTTTTAGACTCTGCAGCTGAATTCAGAAGACAAAATTATTTTCTCCTTGCTCCTAAAATCAGTAACAAAACTCACTTTGATTTCACTGGGAGCAGGACTTGCCCTGAGAAGGCTACACTTTTGAACAGGGATATGATGAATCAAACACAGACTTGAGGTTTGTGTCCAGTGGCCTAGTTTTCAACCATTCACTTGAGTCAGAAATCATAATTAAGATCAAAAAGCTACCTTGTGAATAATTTTTCCATCTAGGTACTTCTATGCCACGCTGTTGCCATAATTTGTAAGTGCTTCACAAGGTTTTAAAAATAGAAGGAAAAAAAAAAAAAAACAAACAACGCTCTCCTGCTTTCTTACCCCCTCCTTTATTTTCCAAACCCTGTGAAAAATAGCTTAGTTAGGAGAGGTTTACTTTGCCTTCCTTATTTGCTTCTTTGCATGTGTGAAGAATTTGCAGAGGAAAAAATGCATTGCAGAAATGGGTCCTGCAGAAATGCTATTATTCTTCACAATGGTCAGGACCACATTCAGTATCCCTAGATCCGTCTCCTGGGAGGGTGATGTCTCTGTTGCTTTAACCTCTCCCACTGGTAACACAGTTCTTGTGGGCGAATATTTTTGCCATACAGTCATGACAGAAGCTGAGCAGTGGTGCCTCCCTATTTGATGTATGCTGTAAATTGTCTATACTTCAGCTTGCATGGTTTCTCCTACTTTGTCAGCTTTGGATTGGTTTTAAGTCCTAAAGGAAGAGTAGCTGAGCTCTAGGAGACTTACAGCAAACCAGCAGGCTGCTAGCAGCCCTGTAGCAACTGGTGAATGAGAAAGTACTTGAGCAGTTTCAGAGTGTGTCTACTTTTCTTAAAAGTTTCTGAGAAGCATGGAAAAAAATAATGAGTTTCAACAGTGGCAAAAGGGGCCAGTTTGAAATGCACTGCTTGAAGACAACAGGTTTTCAGCAATATTGGTACCCTGCCACAATTTGATGCCAATCAGTATGTTGGGAAGAGGTGACATGCAATTCTTTCTATTTATCTTTCTATTTGTCCTTCCTTCTTTCTATTTCTCTTGCTTCCAAATGGAGATCCCACATAAGAGGAAGTATGAATGGCAGGTCTCCAGGACTGAGTTAAATATTCTCTGCATTGACTTGGATCCTCTCCTGCCATTTGGGTAGTTTCTTCTTGGTACTCAGATGTTCTCTAGTCTTTTTATATTGAAGAAAATTAGGGTTGTGGCTTTCAATGCTGTCCTTATGGATTGCCTTCAATAACAGTTTCTGATGTACATATTCTGACTTGTTGGATATAAAATGTTGGAAATGTTTCTATGGGTTCTTGTTAATGGTCTTAAGGTCAAATAAGATGTATTCCTACCAGCAGGGCCTTTTAATTCAGTCAACCTCACCAATTTCTTCCTGGTGTTAAAGGCTTGATTTTCATATTAGGTTGATCCACTGTTTGATTTTCTAAAGCAACAGAAAGCAAGGGAGATCCCTCTAAAAAGGTGATGGCACAAATTGCCATTATAAACACATAGCTTAGTGCTGCATCTGTGTTAATGTTCTTGCCTACTGTGTGACTTCATTGCCAGTTGCAAATGGGTGGAATTATAGTTCATTCACCCAAACAGAACCATATCTAGGAATGTATTTTCACGCGCTACTGAAAAAACGGGTCAGACCATACATTTATGTACAAACTAACAGAAAGGCACTCCAGAGTCTGTGTTTTAAACTTCAGGGCAAAGTGGAATTGAAGGTGCTCTTATCTATCAAGTCTTCTGGAGGAGAACGCAGCAGGGAAAACCCGCCTCTCCTTCCTTCCTCCCCCCAGCGCACATGTGGTTTGTTCATGTCCAGGAAATGTTTTCAGGAGAGAAAATTATTTTTGTTTGAAACAGAAAAATCATCCAGGAGTTTGTAGCCCATTTGCAAGCTTATACTTAAAATGAGAAGGACAAAAGTGTTTTCACTAATAAAAGATATGTCTAGTCCTTAATCAATTCCAGTCTGTTTTTTTAATAGCAGTTTAGGGAAGCGGTGGCAACAGTTACACAACTGCTGCCCTGGGGGAGTTAAATTTTGCTTTTGGCATCTCCTGTGTTAAGTGGAGAAGAGCTGTTTGGGGCTAAAAGAATGATATATATCTGCAGGAGGGAGGGAGCAGTGTGGGTGGGGGGAGCACTTTAAATGAATTCTTTAATGGAAGCCCTTTCCAGAAGGCATCCGTGGTATTCCTCTGCAAAAGGAAGAATAAGTACTCAGTACCATATATGGTGACACTTTTATGTTTTTTAATATAAACATGTACAGGCTGGAGCAATCCATGTAGATGGATTTTGCTGATTGGTTGGGCTGGGGGGGAGGGAAGGAAATGAGACCCTGCTTTTAATATCTTCACATTAGAAAACTTAAGGGCTTGGGTTTGAATAAATAAACAGTAGACAGAGTTGGAAAGATTTTCAACTTTGCAAAATAGACCCTTCCTCTGCCTAGATTTTCCAGCTTTTGTATTTGTTTTCGTTTAGCAAGTTTGTTTGCAGCTGTTTCATTCTGTAAATTGCTTTGATTTTGTTCAGGGAGTATGTTGTTCCCAGTGTAGACAGCAACAGATCAGTAAAAGCTACGTGAGATAGCTTGGCTCCAAATATAAGGGGACTCAGTCAACCACCACAGTGCTGGGCATAGGAAAGGAGGATGCCACACTAGGTTTGAGCTGCTCTAGTGCAACACACAATCACTTAGCTTGGGCAAGTTACAGTTTTGGAGGGAAAAACCTCTGCCTTTCTGATTTCACTTAAATATTTCAGAAACCAAGTTGGAGAATGCAGCTGCCAGGTGTCTCTGATGCTGCGGGAGAGTTCAGCTTCCAGAGCAGAAATGCTCAGAGAGTGAGTATTTTTCCCAGGGACTTGCATGGGTGGGTTCTATTTTTTGCTCCGTTAATTCCCTGCCCTTACAGACCCAGGCTGGCTGCTGTTCAACCTAATCCCCAAATGTGACCCAACAAATTGTTTTCATCATACAGGCTAAGCACATAGTACCAAGCCAGAGTAGAGAAGATCTTTTTTGTTTGTGCCCTTATATGGCTCCTGAAGTCATCATTGATGCAATAAACTAATGGAGTGTGCTCCTCTAATCAACCTCCCCTTCTATAAACACATTTTGTTCCTGCTCTGAGATTGTTCCCTGACATTTTTAAACCAGCCCCTTTCTTGGCTCTCTCTTTTCTTTTTTCGGATCATAGTGGGAGGGAATCAGCCAGCTCTGGAGAGCGAAGAGATGGTGGAGATCATGGTAAACTAACATTTGGTAGAACAAGTGGCTTCAAAAAGAACAGCAGTGAAACCAGAGCAGCTGAGGAAGAGCAGGAAGACGTCCGAGGTGTGCTGAAGAGGCGAGTGGAAACTCGGGAACACACAGAGGAGAGCCTGAGGCAGCAGGAAGCTGAGCAACTTGATTTCCGTGACATTTTAGGCAAGAAAGTCAGCACCAAAAGTTTTTCTGAGGAGGAACTGAAAGAAATCCCAGCCGAGCAAATGGACTTCCGAGCAAACCTGCAGCGGCAGGTCAAACCCAAGACCTTGTCAGAGGAGGAGAGGAAAGTTCATGCTCCTCAGCAGGTGGACTTCCGCTCAGTACTGGCCAAGAAAGGCACCCCAAAAACCCCCGTGCCAGAGAAGGTGCCACCTCCTAAACCAGCCATTACAGATTTCAGATCTGTGCTGGGCTCAAAGAAAAAGCCACCTGCAGAGAATGGCAGTGCTAACACCCCAGCACCAAATGCCCGCACCAATTCTGAAGCCCAGAATGTGACCCCCAATTCTCAAGCCCCTGTTGCCAAACCAGCAGTCAAAAAAGAAGAGAAGAATGACAGAAACTGTGAGCATGGGTGCGCAGTGGTAGATGGCGGAATAATTGGGAAAAAGGCTGAAAACAAAGTAGCAGCAAGCAAACCACCAGCAAGCAAAGGAACAGCACCTTCCTTTACAGAAAAGCTTCAGGATGCTCAAGTAGTAGACGGTGAAAAATTGGTCTTACAATGTCGGATTTCCTCTGACCCCCCTGCAGCTGTCACCTGGACTCTAGACAGCAAAACCATCAAATCATCAAAGTCCATTGTCATCTCCCAAGAAGGTAAATTAATTGAATTACAAACCATCTTGATAGCACACTGTTATATGGCTCTTGATTAATAATATTTAGTTCATTAAAGGTAATGCAGTACTTTATTTAAGTCCTGTGCCAGTAACTGTTTCCAGATGCAACTTTCTTGTTATTTCAGTGGAGTACACAAGGAACAGTATTGTTTGACATTTCTTGCAGATTCTCCTTTAACAGCCTGCAGATGTAACTTTTATAAAGTTGAACTCCTTGCATTTTTAAATGCTGTTTACATTGCTAACGCTGTTTAAGGAGCTGGTACATGACGTTTATTTAGGCTGAACTTTAAGGATTTAGAACATTGAAAACAGAATAATATTATTGCTGGTTTACAAATTCTAATTTAATTCTTCTGTATGTTTAATATTTCAGGCTTTTTATTGCAATAAGAAACACAGAAGCAAAGAGGGGTTGTGTAGTAAATTACTACAACTTCAAGTTACATAGTTAAGATCAGAGTTGACAATTTGTTTCCAGTGTATTTAATGCACCACCACAGATGCTTCTGTTGCCTTTACAGACACTGAAATATCTGAACCCCACTGGCCTGACAATTTTTAACTGGTTTCAAAACAGAGTTTGGTAAAAGTCCTCAGAGAGAATGCTTGTTGTTGTTGTCAAATTGAGTGATTTCTTTATATTCCACATCCTGGATAATCAAACCCTACTAGACTACTTTTGTATGAAAGTTAATATTATATTTAGACTAAATATATTTTCCTTGGGACAAAAATAGGGAGGATAACTGATAATACAAAAAAGCTTCTTTACTTCATATTTGTTTCATAAAACACAGAGAAAATTATACAGAGAATGATGCCATCCTACATGTTGTAGTAAAAAAGTTCACGTTCACAGTAAGAATTATAGCTTGACACTGGCGTCTGCACTCAATTGCAATCTTCCTTCATTTAATCCAGACTATTTTCAGTGTTATTAAATGAGAACCAAATGAATATGCATAATGGTTCACCACAAACAGTGAATCCTTGTGCACTGTTCCAAGCACTGAAACATGAGGTTTCTTTTAAAGTGGATGCAGTCAGAAACAACATGACTTCACATAGGGTGGGGAAAAAAGAAGGTACCTGTATTAAGGGAATACCAAAGTAAGTAGATGGAGAGATGTTAGCAGGTGTGTTGTCTGGTGTGTGTCTGAAGTAGCATTAAAATTTTATTTATGAGTACATGATGGCTTTCACCAGAGGGGACTGTATAGAACAGGGTTAACTGTCATATACATGACAAAACGTTGACTGGTGGAAATGCCATCCTTGTAAAAAGTGCTGACAGAATCAGCAAGGTGGGAGGCTGCAATTTAATCAGCGTTACACTGGAAGCAAGATTTCAGAGGTTTTCTTGGAGTTACTCAGAGTGAAAAGAAATCATGCATCTCAGAGTTTCTTGTCTCCTATCATAGTGCATCCAACAGACAGCATCTCTGCATCAAAGCTTCTGAGCTATGATAGAGCCTCCTAAAAGTTTTGAAGCTTTGGTGTTGTGGTGCTGCAAAAAGATGTTTTCTTGATTGAAATAATTGAGTAATTGACTGTTACAATCCCCCAACTCATAGTCTGTTTATAAGATGGTACTGTGGAGCTGAAAATCCACGGTAGTTGTGTTTACAGTGAAGTGATCTTCACATACAGAAATGCTCTACCACCTGCCTGAGCAGGGCGTGCAACTTATCCCATACAGTTTGTCTGGGCTAGATGACACTCTTTGTCATAACACCACAGAGCTGGCATTTTGTCAGCAGGTCACACTTTAGCTGTGCTTCCCACTGAGGTAAGGAACGAAGGTCACGACTGGAGGAGGACTCCACTGTTTTAGGACAACTTCTTGCAGTGGGTGAAGAAACTACCCTTATGTTTGAGTTGTACCTGCATTATTACACTACTACCATGCTTAAGTAGTCAGTATTACCAGCACTTCAAAGTTATGCTTTCTTTTGCACGTATTTACAAAGGATCTTAGAAAGAAATATTACACAGGGAAGTAAATGCTACAGTTTTCTCCTTTAATGGAAAGAAATGGAACGAGGATTAGAACTACTTTTTTTAAACCTTATTACATACCCTCTGGTACACTGAGGGGATGCATTGCATGATGGTCAATTTAGTTTTTTTCCTGACAGTACCTGCTAGTTTTGGCACTTGGAGAACAATGTGTTGCTGCTCTCCCACTGTGAGATGCTTTCATGCCAACTGTTAAGCAATTAACTAGGTATGCATGATACTTACTTTAAGTTCCATTTTTCTAAGAGATTGATTTTTCTGTTTTTCCCTAACTAGGAACACATACATAGTTGAAGGAACCAAGGGAGTAGAAGGAATAATTAAAGCTACAGATTAGAACTGAGAAAGAAAAAATTCAGGATTAATATCAGGAAATACTGTTCAATAGAGAAACTGTATGGATTAGTCTCACAGGAAACATTTGGAGCAGCTTGCAACATAGAGAGCAGCAATAAAACTGGATGTGTTACTCAGCAGCCCAATGAGAAAACCTTTTGCCCCAAATGCTGAAAAGGCAGATTCGTCACACCCACAGGTGTCATGTCCTTCAGCAGCAGTGCCTTTGGCCAACCTTGGAGCAGAATTTAATGGGCTCTGGAGATAATCCCCTAGAGTTATCCTCAGCTGAAAGAAGGTTGAGGCTGTGGGGGAGAGGGGTTCAGAGCAAATGGACCTAGCTCACATTAATGGGCTTAGATCTTGCAAAGGTGTTTTTTATTTCTTTGGTATGACCTTGCCCCTCTTGTGTTCAGCAACAAAATCCACTATGGAAGTGGATAGACTGGGTCTAGTCTAAGCTATTTCACCAACTGGTTTTATGCTGTTATGTTTGGTGGTGATCACTCGTTTTCACGTATGGAAAATTTTCCAGAGGCATCTCACAGAAGAATAACTTACTTGTTCTTAATGAGCTGGTTACTGGAAAATCCTCTATCTAAAGTGAGACATCTCTATTTGCTTCTTATAATACTACAAATCCATCTTAGTATCAGCCACTGGCCCACAACCTATTCAATGTAAGTAACACATGAACCTGCAGAATACCATGTATTTGTCTTTTGGAAACTAAATTAACCCCCTCTGTCTTTGCCAGAAAGCAAAAAGAGAGAGCAATTTGCTGACCTCCTGGTGCCAAATATATTGTGAAGATAAATACACAAAATCTCTTTTCAGGAACACAAGTGGCATATTTGGCAAGGAAGGACAGTCTTAAAAGTATGTTTGTGTGTAGCAAGTTCACAGGAGAGGCAAATTAACTAGTCCCTTGATGTAGTCACTCATTGAAAGTAACTTTCCTTGCCATATTAGTCATAGCTGATAGTAAGGCCCTTTACCTGTTAGAAACAACTCTATTCACACATCTCCCCTGAGTTTGAAGAGGCTAACACTACACTGCCTGTCCAAAGCAGTTTAGTCATTAGTGTGCAAGAGAAGGGGGGTTGTTAGCCCCACTTCTGTACCATTGGAGAAGCCCTAATTCAAACACCAGAATCAGAATCATCACTGATTGGTTGTGTCTTTGGCAAAGGAAAAATTAAATCCTGCTCCAAAAAAGGCCTCCATCTTCAGGCATAATTATGTAGTATTTGTGCTTTATTCTAGTGCTTAATCTAGGGCTTGCAATGTGTTCTATTATTCCAGGGTTACGTTTACATTAGAAGTCAGAATCTGGGCAGCATTCTATTGAATGTCACAATCGCAACATATCTAAGATCGATCTCATTATTTCCATTTTACATTACAACTATTAATACTGTTTTGTTTCCCTTTGAAATCAGGAAGATCAGTACTTGTTTCTCCATTTCTGTTAATAATTCCCCAAATAATATTCTGTCAATTGACTGGCATGAGTGATTTGTTGCTTAAAGTATTATTCTTATGACAAAGTGAGCTCTTACACCATTTTTCTTTTACAAACATGTCTGACCTTGTGGGAATTTATTAATGGTTTAATTTTATATTTTTCTTCTTTTAAACACTTGTCATACTGCAGTTATCTACATTCTTGGGATAGATATTAATGTGTTTCTTGCCTGTGAAATCTCAAAATAAATTATAATTGTAACAAGCAAACAAAAGAGGTTATCATAAATTAGAGCATTATGCATTTATACAGCTAGGTTAGATGATGCATTGGTTAGGAAGCAGTTGATTTTAACATGAGAGAGTTCTTCTTTGTTTGAAGCTACAGGGGGCTTTTTGTTTGCAAAAAAGTTTTCAAGAAGGCTCTCACAGACCTCTCAGTGGAGTTCGACATATAAGGGCCGAGTGGCACAAGCTTCCTCACACAGTGAACTCTTTAGGGCAGGGACCATTTTGGTTTACATTTGTATAGTACTTGGCGCAGCAGTACCCTGTCCTAGTGTCCTGCTATGTGTCTCTTGGGTAGAAAATCCAGATAGAAAATTTTTGCATGGTTATAAAGGTTGTTCTAGAAGACAACAATGAAAAGGGGTTTGGAAACTGGTGTCCTTACTAGGCTGGAGAGTTGAGGTGCACAGCGAATATAAATCAGAACTGGCAAACTTGCCCTTTTTTATATCAGTTTGCACTGCTCTTTTTTTTGGCCAGATTTAGTACCATGTGACTGTATAGACTGAATAGGAACTACTTAATAAAGGCTCAGGTTGTAGTGATGGTGTAGCTTAGAAAATGCCCAGAGTTTGTATTGCTTTGCGTGACAGCACTTTTTTTCTTCCTAAGTGTCTTGGCAGCATAAAGAGTTGGTAATCTTGTTAGCAGTAATGCCTTAACAACTTTCTTGTGACTTAACATAACTCCTAAATCTTCCTATCAGTTGTGCAAGCCTGTATCTGTCAGTCTAACTAGGATCTGCCCTGACTTTTCTGATTTCTTTTTAATTAACTTTGAGCAAGAGTTTTCTGTGTAATTAACACAACTCTATGTACTGCTGAAAGTAGATGGATTCTGGAGCTTAAAAAAGCTTCTTGAGAAAGTTTAAGGCTGGGGAGATTGTCTGAGCATCAGTTCTGACACAACTCCATGTTTGTCACATGCCACAAAATTTCCATCTGTACTGCCATTTTTGTCTGAATCTTCCTTCTTCCAGAAACACATGTAGTGTAGGTTTAAATATAGCAGAAGATAGATATTTACTATAATCACTGGTAATTTATTGCAGTGTCAAATTATTAGTGTTTCGGTTTTAAATCAAGAAACAAAGCAATATCTTATTTCTAATTTGAATTTATCTGGTTTCTTCTTCCATACACTTGTTTCCTTTCTCTTCTAAGCTACAGTAGTCATTTGTACTCGATCAAATGGCTTTGACTGTAGTCAAGATACTGATCTCTCTCTTTTTTACAAAACTTGACAAGTCAAGCTCTTACTGACTTACTCTCCATAATGCACTTTATCCAGCCCTTGGAGGCTTGGGGTTGTTTTGGTTTGTTTTTCTTTTTAATACCTCTTTTTCAGTTGCTGTTTGTTGGTTTATTATCCTATTTAGAAAACAGGCAGCAGAACTGTAGTTGGTATCAGAATCAGTGAGATGGAGGTCACCTTCCTATTGCTGTGCTCACTGGAGGTCATTGGTCCTCTTTCTACCTCGCAACAGTGGAGCTCATGTTTGTTACTTCTGTATTAAACCTTTAAACCTCTGAAAATAGAGCATCCCTTGCTGTCTGTGGATGCTTCTTGTTTCAGTCTTCAGCTCCATTTTCTTTGAGTGAAGAGGACTCAGCTTAACAGTTAAATGACATTGTTTATGAGGTCTGCCCTCTTTTCTCAATCTTTCTGTCTTTTCCCTTTCCAACATTCTTTCTATCATCTGTAAATTTATCAACATTAATTTATGAAAGCTTCTACATCACAGATTATGATATTGAATAACTTTGTCTTAGTCTGATCACAGAGGAAATCCACCAGAAACATACCAAGTGATGATTTCCTATTGTTAGCTTCTCCATGAAATCTTTATTTTGGCAGCTCTAACTCCTCCTAAATTGATGTCATTAATATAGTAATATAGCATTAATTACAAGCAGAATAATGTAATATAACACAAATATTTCAGTAAAGGCTAAGAAAATTATCTTTACACAGATACATTTGCCAGTTAAATGTGTAATCTCAGGAATAATGGAAGTACATTTTCTACATTTTTTCCTTTAAAATCTATCAATTAGTATAATTACATTTTTTCTTCTCTGAAACTCATGTGAATTTTTTCACTACTTTGCTTGTTGTCATTGTAACTGTAGTCAATATTTTCCAGGTCAACCCACTTGCCATTTTTAAACATGACTGTGACACTAGCACATATTTGCATTTCCCCAGACAGTTTCTGGTTTATTAGAAAATGAATGCCATGGGCCAACAAGTTCCTTAACAAATTTTTTATGGCTCCTAGGCACAATTTCTCATGGCCTAGTATTATATTGCCAAAATACTCCATAGTACTTTTTTATCCCATGGGATAAAAATGAGAAAGACATATACTTCAGTCTGCATCACGGATGGGAGTCAGGAGGTTGGCCAGCTAGATGCCAGTGGGGAAATTAGACTCGGGAGCTGGTTTTTGTTGGTTTGTGTATTTGTTTTATATCTGAAGCTGACTTTCTGTGGAGTTTCATGGAAAGAATGCAGAAGCCTAGAGATATTTTAAACTGACTTGCACTATTTTTGAGTAAGTCAGAAAATCCTTTAATAGCTCAAAATGCAAGGGAAAGGCTTTTGTGTATCTAAACCAGAGCCTCCAGTAAACTGTCAGCTTCTGTGGCTGTTAAGGTCTTTTCCAGAGCTGCACCAGTTGCAATGTCTAAGTGGAAGATCCCAGTCTTCATGTTTACTCCAATCATGCACTTTGTGACAATGCTTTAAAGACTGTCCATGGGCTGGTTCCTTAAAAACAGGTTGGGGGACAAAATGGATAGCAAATTCTTTTAGTTGACTGAGATTTCTGAAGTGCCAGGATTCAGAATACCCAGCTGGATTAAACAGTCCAGGCTTTCTTGCAGTTATGTGAAAATAAGCTTATTTCAGGTCATGAAGGTTTTTTGAGAGGAAATACCAAATACTTCATTGAAAGACATTTGGACTTCTAGCCCCGGGAATTGACTGTAGCTCTAGATCACAGAAGAGAGGCCTGTTGGGGAGTTTCCTGTCCTTATGAAATCTCATCAAGTTTTGCCTGTTGTTGGTTTTTTTTTTTATGGTTTTATAAGAAAATGAGGTTTCTACATCATGCGCTCTCTCAGCATCCCCTTATACTCCTGACCCAGCCTTGCAAACACTTTTTTGAACCATTTTGAACCATTGAACCATTCACACTAAGTCCTAGTAGTCCAGAGCTTCATGAAAACTAGTGGCTTAATAAAGGAGTATGACCCAAATTATCTTACTTCCCCTTCACTTCTCCACTGAGGGCAGAATACCGGCACTGCATCTCATGGTACCACCATGAGCGATCTCCAGTTACTTTGTATGTGCTGTTCTAGTGTAGTTTCTGGGGAGCATGAAGAAGTGGAGGGAAATAGGATGCAGATTACTGCTGCAGTGGGCTGAAAGTCGGAACAAGATGCAGCCCTTGAAAAAACAGACTTCTTTCATCTTCCTTCTCACAAAATAACTTCAACACATATAAATATTCTTTTGAAGGGAGTAAGACTGACATTATTTCATGAGAACTCTGCTTCCAGTGGAATAAGCCAAATGCAGCTTTGATCAAACCTCTGCCAGGGCTAGATTCTAAAAGCAAAACCAACAGAATGCACATGGCAAGGGGAGGATCGTCATGAGAAAACCCTAGGATTTGCTTCTATATTTTAGTATAACTGTGGGGAATGACTTACTGTTAGGGTGGAATGTTTTTGTTTGTGCATGCTGCATAGGAAGTGTTTCTCATAAGGTGTTAACTTATATTGCAGCAGTATGCTGTATGGACATGCAACAGCAAGAGTGGTGAGGAATGATCCTATGTCACATTAATCTTCAGGGAGCTGAGGAAGGGCTTTTGAGCGGGTAGAAAACTCCAGCAGAAACTAAAGTAAATGCTGCTTAGTTCCAGTCCCTTAATGATCCAGTTATCCTTACAAGCCAGACTCCTTCCCTGCAATAAGGTGGCCAGAGATCTCTTTCATATGTATGTGTCTTTGTTCCATAGTTTATGTAGTTTTGCAGTAACGTTTTTAGATTCTAATGTGTGATCTTCTCTAATCATGTTATATAGATTTATACAAATTCTTAGACTGGAAGTTATCTTTGGCTTGCTCTCCAATTGTCTCTTTAAAGAGCAGAGACATGTGAATTTATATTTGCTAGATGCCTGCAAGAATACTTTTCTAGTGTCCCTCCTCCATTTGGAATGGAACTGTAGCTCGTGACATTTTTGGCTCAGCCTGACTCATGGAAAGGAGTTGCCTCAGGGAAGGCACGTGGCTTTTCTTTTTACCCTGTGGTTGGTTGAGCACAAGCACACATGAGTGAGGGGTCAGTGCTCCTCTTCTGAGCTAGTTTTCACATCATTTCTCAGGGGGAAAATAGTCATTATTTAGAGCTTCTTGAATTTGTGGAGGATGAGGAGGAGGGAAGAATTAATTTTCTTCTAACCCTTGTGTGTGTCTGGCAAACAAAATTTGCTGGGAACCATTTGAATTTTTTTTTGTAAGATTTGTCTTGAATAATAAGATCCAGTTTTACAATGAGGGAAAATCTGAATGCCAAAAGCATAATTGCCTTGTCAGAACTGAAGTCTAGTCTCCAAAGGGAGTCAGTAAACTCCCAAAGTTCCTCCAATAGAGGGGTGTTCCTTTCAAGAACCTTTCAAGGTCCTTTTCAAAGACCAGTGCCTGTGCCATCTCCCACATCACAGAGGATGTATTTGATGGAGAGCCTGGGATCAGGAACTGTGGAAGGCAGAAGACAGCCTCCAGTTAACATAAAGAGAAGGGTGGCAAGCAACAAGAATGCTGGGAAATTTCCTTACGTCTCAGGACTCGGGGGAAGTGTCTGAAAAAGATCATCTATCCAATCTTGTCATTAGTTAGGAGAGACTGTGAGAAAGCTAAATGGAGGAAGGGGGGAAGTTCTTACTGTGGCTGAAATAAGTGGAGGATGGAGGAATTCTGGACAAGCTAACAGCAATGGATGGAAGTGCACAATGTCTCAGGCTGTGTTTAAGGAACAGGCCAGGCCCACATTTCACCCTCACTTAATGAGGGATATTTGGAAGGGGAAGTTCTGGAGTATTTTAATTGGGGCTCTCCCCAGAGAGCAAAGTACTTTGTAGTTCCAAGCAGTGCAAGTGAATGTAAGGATTAGGTAAACCACAGTTCTACTTCCTCATCCCCCAACTACTGGGAACAGCTTCTGTTTTGGTTCACAGAGTTTTATTTTTTAAGAGGAAATGTATTTCCCTTGGGTCATACTAATCTTCCCTTCCATAACTACAGAGCTTATGTCGCATCCTGTTTCTGCAAAGCCAATGAAATAAAATTTTGCTTTTTTGTTTGAAAATAAAATGATTTGTTGCTGTGACAAAATTGATTGCCACTGATATATTGCACTTTTTAATGGATGTTTTACAATACCAGACACCTGTTCCTTAAGTAATTCAGATAAAAAGAAAATGTTTCTCACTGCCATTTTTAGACTTGGGCACTAAGCTGAAGTTCTACTTTCACACATGTGTACTCATGAGAGTGCTAGAGATAAGGCTGAATCAACATATTGCAGATGGTCACTTGACAGAAGCCTTCTTATTTACAGTCCTACACTACTACACTTTTGGAAAAAGATCATCTGAGTGAGGACTTCCTATCCCTGCTATAAGACAAAGAACAGCAGCAGAGATTCTACTTTGGGTCTTATCTACCCTCATCCATTAACCACTTTAGGGCTGCAGGGACAGCTTTGAGTATCCTAGGTAACAGCAATAAGATTCAGTTTATCAATGTGTTTTTATTTTATTTAGCTTTAACAAGGTTCTAATTCTGATGTTGAATTTTTAAGGACAAAACATCTTTTTCTAGCAGTGGTCATCTGTAGTAAAGGATTGGATCATTTGACACATTTTTCTTAATAGCACTAAGGTTTTTGTGAGCTGCAACATTAACATCCATTTGATCTCTCCTTCCTTTGTATTAGGGACACTGTGTTCACTTACCATTGAGAAGGCCATGCCTGAAGATGGAGGCGAATACAAATGCATAGCTGAGAATGCAGCAGGGAAAGCTGAATGTGCTTGCAAAGTGGTGGTAGAAGGTAAGTACTTTGCTGGATGCAGGAAAACCCTTCCTTAGAACCAGCTCCTCTCCCCCTTTTCTGTCCCTTCTCTTCTGCATTTTTTGGTCAATACGTAATTCAATGTCTACCGTAAAGGAGCACGAGCAGAGAGACCGTACAGAGCCAAAGGCTCTGACTGCTTTGTGGAATAATCTTTGTTCTCCTGCTGCCCACTGTATTTCTATAAGGTTTTTAGAGCAGTTGAATGCGTGAAGATTTACTTGGGAGCTGTATGCATTCTTTAAGAGCATGTAAGAATTTAGTGTGTGAGCGTGGGTACCAGTCTGCCTCAGGACATTTCTCAGTCTAGAACTTTTCAGTTCTTTGCATTCACTGACCTTTGGTCATTTGGTTTTTCTAGAGTGAGAAAAAATAAACAAATTAGCAGCTTAGCCACCCTTGTATGTCACAGTCTTAGAACATGGATAATTTGCTGACTGAGGTACCCATTTTCAGCCTCAGTCGTGCTGATGACACTGTACTCTTGTTAAATAGTCTTGGCCTTGGGCAAATATTTTGTTATGAGTTTGAGAGCACAGACTTTTAAAACTGTCATAGACTGTAAGTTACTTCAGGGACTTTAAGTAACCAAAAGAGCTTCTTATCAGCTCATCTTATGGTGAGCTCATCCTTGAACACTCTGATATTTTTCATTTTGACTAAAAAGAGCATAAAGCTAAACAATAAGCCAGATAACATAGACCTTGGGTACTTAGCCTTTACAACTATGTTACAGATGTGCTGCTTGGGCCAGGAGATCTAGAAAAGAAAACTGTTACTTGTTTTCCTAATGTAGCATGCCACAAGGTAAGGGTATGATCCTCTAACTCTATCAGTAAGGGTCACTCTTCATGTAGCTGGAGAAGGAATTAATTATACATATAATTACAATTAATTATACTAATTCCTGTAATGGCACCTTCTGTGATACTATGGTCACAACATAGCCTGGCTTAGATATTTGATAAACTATTGTTAATATTTCTGTAATTTAAAGTAATAAATTTTACCAGCACTGAAGTCCAAAGAAGACTATCAAGAAGAGGCTTTAAGCAAAATCTAGTACCCTGTAACACCTTAACTACCACAGATGCAGAGTGTTAAAGGATCAGATCAGCACATGCTTAGCACACAGTAGTTCTCCAGTCCTGCCCTAGCATCTTTTAAGTGTATCAGTCACCTATATGTTTTTTCCTTTGCTTCCAATTTCCTGCTGGGCAATGCGTGTTCTAGGAGGCTGAAGGTAGGCTTTGGCTTTCAATTTTGGCTCATGGGAGGCTGTCAGCTCATGACATATTCATTGCATGATGATGTGAATAGCGTTACATAGCTGTCTGGCTCACTCTGGTAGTGACACCCATGGCGTTAGGAGCTCACTGCTCATGTAATGTTGGACACCAGAATGACCACATTCCTTATGTTAATACTGGCTGTCTCATCTGTCTTTTCCATTCTCTACTGGCATGCTGCTTAGTATGGCTGAGAAGAGGTTTTTGAGGAATGGCACCACAGCAGACTCCAACTATTTAGAAGAGGTGCCATTTGATATTCCATGTCTGTGACTGGCAGAGGGGATGACTGTTATTTTTAAATTAGAATTGTGATCTAAAATGACAATTAAAACTGCTCCCTTCTACTCAGTCTGCTGTCAGCATCCCAGGTGCTGATTTTTAGACTCAACAAGTCATAAATATCATTATATTCATTTTGGTCCCATGGACTCAGATCAGATTGGAGGAATGTTTCACTTCAGTTGTCAAATTAGTTCAGGGACAAATCTGTAGAATCAGATCTAGCACCTTCTTCTCCAAGAAGGAGTTTGGTAAGACAGTCTATCTTCTCCTGTTAACTTTTTAGGAAATTTGGAGAGATTAACTTTCACACTTTGGAACTTAGAAGTGACTGAAATAGGTGATTTGGTAAAATTTATGTTATCTTTTCTCTGGTAACTAAATTTCAAACACCTATCTCATGCACAAATTCTCTGAAAGCTGAATATTTGAAAGCTATAAATTGATACAGCTATTGCTGAGATCTTAACCCAGATTTGGGATCTTTCTTCCAAAGATAAATGTCAGGATCAAAGAATCTAGCAAGTGGAGCTCATTAGGATTTGCATTATATGACATGCTCGACCTGGGATAACCTTGCTGAAAAAAGGATGCACCTTGTAGTTATATGTGTCTGTGTCATATGGGATTCATGTGGGAGAGTTTGTATTGAGTCTTAGCTGTTGGTGGAGCCTGCAGTGCTGAGTAGTTGCTGAATATGAGCTGTACAATCTTGAGAATATGAAATGCATCAATCTTGAGTCCTGTGGTGTCTCTTCTGCCATTTTTATTTAGGAATGAACCAATGTGTAATAGTATTCTCTTGGAAATATTTGAACATACAGAGGAACTGCTACTTTTCATAATGTGTTCATCTATATAGATCACAGAGACAATGGAATAGGATGACATGGCAAGAGATCCTTTCGGATGAAATGATGCTTCAAATATGCCTTTGTTTCCCTCTTCTATGCACTGCGTAAAGCAGCTTTGTGCACATTGTACATTGTTCCATTCAGTTAAAATAGACCCATCAGTTTAAATGGTGCCTCTCGTCTAGTTGCTTTCTCAAGGTTCTCGGTGCTGCTTTCACAGAGGGCTTCTCCCTCTCTGATCCCTCTTCCTTTTAGAATGTGATATTCTACAGCAAGTCTGTGCAGAAAAACTTCCTTAAAAACCAAGAGACAGTAATTTCCTCTAACTTTGCAAGAAGTTCCAGAACAGATGTTAATAGGCAGCTTTTTCATTATTGATTTTAAAATAGGATATGTGTTTTATTATTTTTTTGATTGCAGATGCCTCATCCACAAAGACCTCAAAGCCTACTGAGAAGAAGACCAAGAAGCCTAAGACCACACTTCCCCCTGTACTGCCAACAGAGAGTAAGTGACAGTGATTTTGATTACTTCATTTTCAGTGGAAACAAAAGAGTGCTTTGGGATTCTGTGGTCGTTCCCTTTCTGTTTGCAGGCACAGTATCAGAAGCTTGTGCTGTTTCTTTAACCCTTGCACATAAATTGTGTGAAATGATTTTTTTTTGCCTTGTGGGGATTAGGAGTAAGTGCTGAAACTGTGAGTTCAGACCTAGCCCACTCTTTTCTGTTTTCCGTAATGGTGCAATAAACTTACGACACGGATTTATTTTTGGCTGCCTCCCAAAGAGCACAAAAATTTTCAAGTAGTTTGCTTCAAGACATGTGTCCCATGTAGACAACATACTGTGTTATCATTGGTAGGCAAGGTGTCTTGACTGAAGTGTCCTGTAGCATAATCTGTCCTTTTTTTCATGACCATGTAGAGTGATTTGGTCAATTTTACATTGCTTGTTTTAAGCCTAAATGCTTTACTTGCTTTTAATGCTTTCTGAAATATCAAATCAGCTATAAATTTCCATACTATTTACACTGCATACATGCATTTGATTAACAGGAAGCTTTAAACGGTAAAGGCAGAACAATAGTGTCAGTTTAGAAATTCGTAATACCACTACAGCTTTTTTTGGGGGGGATACAAGTATCTCTTAAGTCAAACACTGGACTTTGAAAGTTGTCTGTCTAAGATGTCCATCATGTGAGTTCCTAAAAAAGATGTAAAGACATGGTTCTAATGGAAACATTAAATATTTTATCCAATGTTGTCTCAAACCATAATCTGATTTTCATGCATGGAATATTTTTCAGCTGCTTTCAGCAGGACTCAGTGCAGTTTTGTACTAATTGATGATCACAGGTAATAATGGTGCTTCTGGTCTTGTTGACTAACATAGAGCTGTGCCCTGGGCTACAGCTATTTCTGGGCTAAGCATTATAACTTTCCCTCCAGCCAGTCATTTGGGAATGTGAGAAGGCTCACACCAACATGCTCCACCTCTGCATCTGAGCTTCAAATGCTATAAATAATAGCAATTAAGAACAATCATTTTGTTGTTGAAGATCAATAGAAAATAAACCTTTAAAGCCATTTGAAGCTACACAGGATAATGTTGAATAGAGTTTTCTATGCACACAGATGCATATATTTTCTCTGATCCTCTCAGCAGTGTTATCAATTCCAGCTTTCCCAGGAGAAAGTGAATTGGGAACTAAGTATAAGTATGTGGATATATGACCTGATCTACATCCTGCTGAAATCACTCGTCTTGGTGTTGATTGTAGTGGAAATTGGATATAGGTAGCCAAACAGAACCTAGCAACTGTGACTTCAGAAATGATTGGGAAAAGAAGGTTAAAATAATGGTGAATGGTTTTCTTAAGGTTGCTCCATGGCATATTATATTAGTGTTTAGTGTTTAAAATTCTTGAACTTCTCATAAGCTCTTTTTTTTCAAAATACCTTTAAAACATCTTTCCTGTTGCATTGAAAACATCAAGGTAACCAGAGAGAATATTAGGAAGCTGGACTTTGGAAGATCTTTTGGAAAAGTTTGGGGAAAATACATATTTAATTTTAAAAGGATTTGGCTGCAGAGATTCCACAGGTGTTTTTTAACATGAGCCTCAGTATCAGGATTGAGGGTATTTGTCTGCCTGAAATGACTGTTATATTTGTATGTTTGTCAGGGGCAAAATACACAAAACTGATCCAGTAGACTTCACAGTTTCAATTTAAACTGAAATACCTTTCAGATGTAGAGATTTTAAAGTTCTTTACCGGAAAGAGAATGGTCTTAACAAGTCAGATATTTATGCATCTTTACTGTATTTCTCTCAAAAAGAAGTTTAGTAAAAAATGACTGTGAATTAAGATGTCCCAATCTAATAAGTGGATAAATTTTTACTCTGATCTCTTCTAGTCATGCCACATCAACTCGCCAACAGTCTTAACAGCAAGTAGAGTGTAAGAAATGATACTGAAGAAATAGAAAAAAAAAATCCTAAAAATTTCACTGAACAAATTCTGAATTTTGAATAGTGAATTCAGTCACAACGGTATTTACTGTGTGGAGTAAATAAGCTATATACTCTCTGTCATTTTTAGAAATACTTCTCAGAGGAAAAAATACATATTTTCCATTTTCTGTAAGGAAGTGCAAGTCAAATTTCATGGTTAGCAGATACATCAACCTTCTCTCCTTCAGATGAATTATAAGTGAACCTTGGTTTTTGCTCTGGTAGAAACTTTCAGGAGAGTAATTAACTTTTAGTTCTGGAAAACAAAGACCAATGTGTTTCTTTTTGTGAAAAAGAACGAATGCTGTCAGTATGTCAATCTGTAGAATTTGTCTCATTGTGAGAATAGTTGCTGATCCAGATCACTTGACTGCTCATTCTGACAATGTTATTTTATTACTGGAAGCTTGGATTTTGTAAGGCACAGAAATCCAATAGTAAGTAAAATTTTGGTCACTACTTCTTCTGAAATGCAATACATACTAGACTCTGGTTTAAAATAAGCAGTTATTCTCAGAAAAACATCTATGGAGGCAGCTTTGTAGCATTCAATGTTTAACAATGTCTCTGAATGGATGCTTGCAGTGTTTACGTGCAGAAAAATTGCTCCCATGCTAGCAAATTAGGAAAATTATGATGTATTTCTTTTTGCTTGCAATTAATATTCTGTCACCAGAATTTAGTAATAATTATGACTCTGCAGAATGCAACTCCGTAACGATAAATATAATAACTAATAATGTTTCTGAGAATAACAAACACATCCAGCTTTGAATCTGAGTGAAATCAATCCCGAGGAGGAGTGGAGGAAGGATACCTCCTTTTTTAATGTTGACTTCGGTTCATTCTTCACTAACTGTACTGACTTAGGCTTTGTCACTGTGTCTTTGCTAGGTGGATATGAAATGCTACTGAGTTAGAATAAAAAAAATATTATGTTTCTTCTACACAGATATAAAAGACTAGAAGAGGCAGTGGAAAATTGGAACCTTTCATTATTTATCATGCTGCATATTCCATGCTATGCCAGAACAATAAGTGGATAGCATAAAGTTCTTCTAGTTTGACATAAGCCTGCAGCAGAAGTACTAAGCTCAAAAATTCTCACCACTTAAACACTTCTTTATGAAGCTTTGAAATCATCCACTGTAAAGGGATTTGGTTACCCAATTCCCATTGAAATCAGAAGTTACTTCAAAATAGGCTTAAAGGGAATTGCTTGTTTTAATTACCAAGGCCACCTGCAAAACCTTCGGTGCCTATTAAATAAATGTTTTTGGCCCAACAGACACTGGAAAAGCCAGAGTGCTGCTTGAGATTTTTAAGAGTAAATAATGTTTTGAAGGTTTATAAATAAATATTGTCTTTTTAAAAAAAATCTATTACTACTCCACACTTTATAATATTTTGTCCTCCTTAATGTGACTTAGGCTGAAGACGAAAACAGCAGTAAATCATAGCTGGAGTAATTAGCCCAAGATAAGGCAAATTCATTTGCAGGTCTAGAACACAACTTTCTTGATGCTCAGTGTTTGCATGTGGTTTGCAAAATACTATAGATTTTCTAAACTGACATCCCAAAAATTTGTGTAAAACATTAGTTTTCCAAAAGGATTTTTTTTTCAAAGTTTTTTCCCAAGATTTGTTGAGGAAAAAAGCATATTACAGCAGTTAGATGGTATTCTTCAAACTTCACCAGGGCTGAGCTGTGCAACATAACTTTACTATAGTAGGAAGAAACTCCCATCATTGCTACTGAGGAAAGAAGTGGCTTTAATGCTTCAGAAAATAACCCTCCTAAATCTAAGCATTGGATTAAAGTGTTTGGAAAGAAATGCCCACTGTTTTTTGTAGAGCTAATTCACAGCACTACTTTCAGTAAATATTAAGAAATGGCAACTGTCACCTGTCATAATCAGTGGTATGAAAACCTAACAGGATATCCTGGATTCCCTCATCTGAGTAACACCTGTTAAACCCACTGTTCTCATGTCCAAACCACACACATTGAAGAGATGACCCAGCACAGTTTGATTCCACAAATATAAGTTCTTCTGCTCAGTTAAAAATAAAGTTACATCAAAGAACTTCCTCCTCACACCTTCAAGTAAAGGAGACCAAAGTATATTATTTAGCAGTATTTGGTATCTTGCTGATATAAATCTTTTATATCTGCTACTATATAAAATGTTTACTTTCATGTCAAATGCATTTTTGGTTAAGTAACGATGCATTCTCTTGCTGACAGTTGTTAATAAAATGTTGCCACTGACACTGTCCAGATCAAATCCTCTGGAAGGCTGCACTGTTATCTTCCCAGATCTGATTTCTCAACATTATTAGTACTTGAATGCAAGGCTGAGCAGTGGCATCTCTGAAACAGTATGTCATAGAAGTAAAAATGTCAGCCAAGACTCCTTATCATGCTATATATTCTTTTTCATAGGGGGGGGGGGGGTTTCTAAGCGTTTTAATTACCATGGAAAAATTCTGAGTCAGTGGCCAAGTAATTAGCATGAAGTTCTGTTATTTACTCTTCAGTAAACAAGCTTATCAGAGAATCCAAGTCTGCAAGCATAATTTTAAGAAAATGTCATTAAAACATTAAACGATATGTCTAGTTTAGATAATACATAACAATCAGTAAAAATGTCAAGGGTTTTGTTGATTTCCATTCTATTAATATGATATGAAACACAGCACTGATGAATATAAAATGTTTCAAAATCTTAATTTTAGGTCAGATTGCTTTGTCCTCAGTATAAAACTTTCCAGTTTCTAAGGGAAGAACTGAGTTACTAAGGAAGTAACTGATCAGGTCAGAGATGTCCTTTTAATTGCAGCCATAAGAGCACTGTGTAGCAGCTGTGATCTGGTGACTGTGCTGCTGCTGTCCTCTTTGGTCCCTGAAGGTTAGTGAGGCTATTTGAACCAGTTCTCTCAGTCCCATTCATTTGCCAGAAGGTCCATGCAACTTTACTCCTGCAAGCACCAAGACATTTTCTGCACAATGAGTACAAGTACTTAGTGGGTTGGAACGATATGAATAACATTGCTAGGGAAGCCTCTGACCAAACTTTTTAAAGGAAAAAAAATAGTCTTTTTTTCTAAGAGAAGCTGTAAATTGCTTTTTTTGTATATGTAAAGAAAATTGCCATGAGCTATTTTTAAGACCTAGATATGATTTCTCTGAAACTCTGAATAATGAGAGGTGCCAACTTCATTCCTCAGGATTGGTGTCCAAGGGTGAGTAACTGTGCCATAAGGCTTAACAACCAAGTTAGGCTGAAGTAAAAAGGCAACATAAGATTTAACTTGGTGCCTCTGAAGGTCGGTTACCTCCCCAGATGAAAAGAAAATTCAGTTCTGTACATATAAAGAGAGCAATGGAGAAACACTAATTTGTTGTGTAAATCACCTCTCCTTAATGCCCAGTTCAGCAGTTTAGCTAATACTGGGTATGCATTTTGAATCTCTGCCAAGTTACTTTACAGCTCACGCCATACTGACATTTTCTGAGTTAATGTTGGCACAGAACAGTATTTTCCATGTGTTTTTCATACAGTCCATCCTACATATCTGTATGTTGACAGAAGAAGACAGAAATGTTTACTGACTATCTCATCCAGAGAAAAATGAGTACAGTTTCTGCAATGTGGCCTTGAACTGAAGAGGTGCCGTGCATCATTAATTCCCAGTTAAGTCATTCGACTAGAAATTGCAGATCTGATCTGTAATAAAAGCATTGACCAAAGTTTCTTCTCTATAAAACAAGGGCCTAAATCTATTGGTTTAAATTAATGTGCAAAAGCACATAACACCTACCTTTTCCCACTGAAACCATTTGGAGCTCCTTAATGTCCAAATGACCTGACAGTATTTTCCTACATAACAGACTGGGTAACAGGCTAGTAACCTAGTTTAGATTCCCGTTCCTACACACTTGGGCACAGCATTTTGGCATCAAATTGTAGATGTTCTCACAGGACATGAGAAATATGGAAATTAAATCTATATTTAAGAAACTATCGTTGTCTTGCTCCCACCAGAGGTTTTAGTGGAATTCACATGACCTGGTTGTTTGTAAGCTCTGTTTGATACTGGATCTCTTCTAGGCTGCTCAGATTTGCTTTAATTACAGAAATTGGTCAAGCACTGTGCTACTAAACTGCTGTGGAATTGTTTCTTCTTCCAGCCAAGCTGTTTTTAAATACTGAGTTACTGTACTGCATTATTGAAGCTCTGCATGTGCTAGTATATGCTAGCTCTCTCTTGACTGGAATTCAAGAGTGAGTATTTCTTGGATTTTTATTTTTATTTAAAGAAGGAGGAGGCTGGATTTTTTTTTAATTAGAGGACAGTCTACATGATTTAGAAACTAAATATGGGATGTTGCGACAGAATGACAGTTGCTCTTAATGAAAAAGAAAAAGCTATTAAAAACTGTTCTGAAACACGAAAACTCAAATACTGACTTGTATGGCATTTAGTTTTCTAATTTCTGCTTGTCATCAAATTTAAGCCAGAATTGCTTTCTATTGTATTGTATTTAGATAATAAATAGTTATTTGGAAACAGTATGAGAAATTTGCTCTTTGAGAAGCAGTGAAGTGAAACTGTTTAAGCTTTCAAACCTTGATGAAGTTGTCAGACTGCTGGTGTTAGTGCATTGTGACTGTCGTTTTTCTATGTAGCAATTAGCTTATTCATGAACGTATGAATAAATTGGTAAGTAATCATAGAATCACAGAATGATTGGGGGGTTGGAAGGGACCTTAAAGATCATCCAGTTCCAACCCCCTGCCATGGACAGGGACACCTTGCACTAGCCCAGGTTGCTCAGAGCCCCGTCCAACCTGGCCTGGAACACTGCCAGGGAGGGGGCAGCCACAGCTTCTCTGGGCAACCTGTGCCAGGGCCTCACCACCCTCACAGGGAAGAATCTTTCCCTTATATCTAGCCTAAATCTACCTTCTTTCAGTTTAAAACCATTACCCCTCATTTTACCACTACACTCCCTGATAGTCCTTCCCTATCTTTCCTGTAGCCCCTTTAAGTACTGGAAGGCTGCTACAATCTCTCCCCAGAGCCTTCTTTTCTTCAGGCTGAACAACCCCAATTCTCTCAGCCTGCCCTCACAGGGGAGCTGCTCCAGCCCCTCATCATCTTTGCGGCCTCCTCTGGACCCACCCGAGCAGATCCGTGTCCTTCTTATGTTAGGGGCCCCAGGCATGGACACAATGATATATTGTCTTGTTTTTTACTACAACTGTGGCCATCATCTTTCTCATATTTCATCTTGTCTGTGCTAAGTAATACCTGTAATAAGTTTTTGCACCATCAGTGAAGTCTGTGACAGAAAGAAACAATGATAGAATTCAGTAATTCATTGCCTTGACCACAAGGCCAAGTGTTCTGTATTTTCTGCACTTCTAGGTCTCTGTCCCTCTGTGCTTTCTAGCATAGAAGTGAATAGTGAAGCTTTACAGACATCACCTTTGATTCAGACCCTGATATCTATCCCCAGAAGGGTCTGAAGGTTACACTGTGAATCATTTACATGTGGGAGAGAACACCTCATAATACCACATCCCACATGTCTGAAGCATTCAAGTGAGATGGGGAAGAAGGAGCAGAGACTTGAATATGGGTTTTTCATCTCCTGTATAAATATTCTTGTTACCATATCTGACACGTTAGACATCACTTCTTTTTCCAGTTTCTCTTAAAGGAAATTCTGAAAAAAACAATTTAGTTCCTCTCAGAAGATGAAATCTTGAAAGGTTTTGCATGAGGGGAAAATGGTTTCCTATGTGACTATATTATTAGAGTATGTCATTAGCCCTTCTCCTGTCCTCAGCTAAAATGAGGCTATTCCACCAGCAGACAGAAGCAGGGAAATGTCTTTCTCCTTAACGGAGTTAAGTATTTATTGTACTTGTTTACCAGGTGCTGAAATCCATCACTATAGAAGACATGCACATAATTTTAGGCACGTCCCTCAAGAAAGAGAGTAGGAATTATGGACTGGTTGGAAATGCTATCTTGAGTACTGATGGTTTTTTCAGACTGTAAGAGTTTTACTTCATGCTTTATGAGAGCAAGTTGTGCAAGAGCCATTTCAAGGGAGGGCTATGCCTATTTTTAGTAAAATTCCAAAAAAGGGAAACAAAAAAGGAAGACGGAGGCTTCTGAACATATCTGCTCTCAAGATTCACCATCAGGGCAAAGAACGGCACAACCAACTGTCCCACCACTATCAGCCCATATGGGATCTTTCCCTTTCTTAGTTTATGTCCACCCCCCC
>NW_020799107.1:26267356-26353115 GCF_003259725.1 Athene cunicularia | reverse complement strand
CCCCCCCCCCCCCCCCCCCCAGACACAAACTCTCTAAGAGACAAACCTGCCTATAAAGTTATGTAAATACCAGCCTTGTAATGTTTACATTAAGTTGTTTCTAGAGGCAGATTAATTTAAGGAGGGAATATTATGCCCTTTTTCTTCCAGGCTGGTTTTCAGCTTCAGCCTGTTTCAATGTAAATATCAAAAGAGAGACAAACTGGTTTTTTTTAAAAAAAGCAGCAGAGGCAGACTTGAACTAACATTTCCAAGAGGCTCAAATATTTTAATGAAAACAATCATTTGACCTTGTCAACTTTGGGTCATCTTGCTAGATTTTTTTCACTAACTGTCTCCAGCAGCTTCTGAAACAAAAGTTGCATTTCAAAAAGATGCATGAGATGAGCTGGTATTCTTAAGGAAGATCTTAGAACAGTGGAGTATATGCTATTAATGAAAGAAGACAGCTTCTCAGACCCAGAGACACATCCTTGTACTCATCCCCTTCCATACTGCTCCTGCCTTACATTTCTGCTCAGGGCTGTTTGTGTCTGCAAAACAGGATATTCAGCCAGACCTTCCAGCAACCCTTGGCAATCTACATGGTTTGATAGAGTCCAGTGACAGTCTGTATATCCTCAGTTAAGTGTATGTAATGTCCTGATGGATTAAAAACTAAAAATTAAAAAAAAATTTTGGATTTACATATAAAAAGCAGTACCCTAGCTGAATGGGGTGATGGGTTCATGTTCTTTTCTTTGCTGCTATGGAAATCTTCATTGAGGTGAGAACCTTTTAAACTGTCTTAAGCATAAACCCTTAGTTATTCCAGGGCTAGGAGGGACACCATGCATTTTTTTCCACTTACAGGGTAAATGTAATGCCTAGTGGTTCATTATAGATCCTAGCCTGTATAGAAACAGTGTTCTTTAATAGTGATGATTGAGTGTTACTGACTCTAGTTGTGAATGAACAAATTATGTTACTGGGGTCCCTTCCATGATTAACTGAGAGTGGCTGATAGCAGGCAGAGAAATGTGAGAGCATAGTATAAATATCTGAGTATATAGATATCTATTCTCTGCATGTATTCTGCAAAGGCAGAGAATTACACTGTCAGCCAGGAGGAAGAAAAAAGATCTTGAGATATTAAGACTCAGAGTGAAACATGAACATTCGGAGAGAGTGATGGCTCTACCATCACCTTGCTTGTTAACTAAGGTAGTGTAACAAATATACAATGTAGGCCAACAGGTGATAGCTGAGTGAAAATCCTGCTGGGTTAAGGAATTTGCTTTTCCTCTTTTTGTCTGCAGGGACATTTCTGAAAAATAGCAATAGTATTTGCAAGCCAAGATGGAGCTTGACATACGGTGCATCTTCCTCCTCCTTGGTGGTCTTTGTTGGTGCTTTTTATCAATCTTAATGGACTGTGGAATTAATCAAATCTGTGTCATTGCTTTCGCCTGTATTAAAAGCCTTTATAGCTCTGAGGAGATATCCAACAGCTATTTCATTCTCAGTTTAGAGAAGAACAGAGAAGCTGATTTCAAATACAGTGCATGCACACATAAACACAAAACATAAACACAAAAATGTTTACATGTTTTTAAATCATATAACTGAGTTAGTTTCCATGGAATTATGCATTTAATGAGTAACTAATAGATTATTTCAATTAATAGGGATGTTTAACAGCAGATGATAGGCCAGACCCTACAGCCCTTCCAGCTGGCATCTGATCATATAAGTAGTTTCATCCACGTAACTGTGACTACAGCCTGAAATAAGAGTTTCAGCTCAGGGTGTGAGCATGCAGTGACAAAAAGGAAAGCTGCTTTGAAAACACCACTTGTTGCTTTTGCTTATGCAGCTTGGGCAGGAAAGAGGATCTGGAAATATATTTGCTGTCACTTACTACAGCAACCAGGGTACATGTCAGTCTGTTGGTGGCCCAAAAAATAATGGGTCCCTTTAATGAGCAATAGTGTTCTTTAAAGGCCTCCATTTAAACAGGGTTAAGCCCACATGGAAGAGGTGGCAGGACATATGCCTAGCTCATGCCCTGGCAGTCCAGTTACACTAGGATAAACACCTCACAAGTACTCATCTGAACCTTTAACTTGTTCTGTTGAGCTGACAGTCAGTGAGGAAAGGCTTCCTTGGGAGATACCCAATTATTCTTTTTTGACTCAGCCATAAGTACTCCAAGAAAATCCTACCTCTCCATTATTGTGTTTCTGATTCCTACAAAATCAATAAAGACCAAGCATATAGAAGCTAGGTATACTTTGGAAGAAAATTGCTATGAAATTTAAGTTTATAAAAAAGAAAGTGGCAAAAAATTCTATATTTCAGTGCATAGAAAGAATGAACTGAATAAACACTGGTGTTGACAGCTAAACCATTTCATATTTATTAAAGTATTTGGTCTTTTAACGACCTAGAGCACATCAGTTACTATTTACAATGACTAAAACTTAAAATCAGACTTCATATCTGTCTGTTACCTGTGCTATAACAATAGACTCCCGTGGTGGGTTCACAACTCACAGCTGCTTATTCATGGGGCGTCAGGTGATGTGTTCCCTTGGTATCATGCACAGCTTGTAGTTTGCTGTAGCAAAGGGGGTTAAAAGAAAATACTCTTTTTATTGGTTTGGTGGATTTGGGGCGGGGGGCGGGGGGTGTTGTTTTGCTGCTTAGTGTCTTGCTACTTTGAAATAAGTAAACAATGAATCAAAATATACAAACCGTTTGAGACTGTTAGGGCTATCACTAGGCACCTGTGTATATTCTGCCAGATTTTCAAAAGCACTTAGCAGGTGCTGCTTTCATTGGAGGCAATAACATCTTAAAAGCCAGACTACTTCAATCAAGCTGCCTGCTTGAGTATAAGAAAATAAGAAATGTCTTTTCACAGCAGAAGCCATCCTCTGACAAGGATGCTTAGGACAGCAGATAAAAAGAGAGTGCTTTAAAAGGAATGAGCCCCTCCACTTCTGGAATTCAGTGGTTTGAAGGCATCCAGACTGTTAAATTTAACAGCCACCACTAGACCTAACTCCTATGAATTTATCCTTTTGAACCTGTTTATGTTTTTGTCTTGCAAAATATTACTTGTCTGTGAATGTAGATTATGCATGCTATATTTAAAAATACTTCTTTTTTATTATTATTATTTTATGCCTGCTGTGAAAAATAGTTAATAGTGATTTTCTACCTACCTGTCTCTATTTACCATTCATAATTTGTAGGACACTGTCTTCCCAAAATTTATGTGCCCAGATTTCAAATTCTGGGCCATATTCTTTGATGCCAGGACCCTTTCTTTTGTGAATATAGCAAAAATTTGTCCCTGCCTAGGGAAGAGGGTGAGGCAGAGGGGTGACACTAGTATTTATTGCCTGTATATCACTGTTTCTTTGCTAGCTCACAAGTGGTATAAGAAGCAGCATGTGGTGTTAACTATCCTAGTTTTAACTGCACTCATTCAGCACTGATTATGCTGGAAATCCGAGCAGAAATTCAGTGTGAGATGGATCTCAGCCCAGTGTTTTCACTCCAATTAAACTGCTATAAGGAATGGAGTATGACAGATTATGTGAGATGTGTACCAGATTTGATTCTTTTATAAGTTCCAACTTCAACTGTGAATATTCTGAGGATCATTCAGGATAATAAAAGTGATTTTAAAAAGTATTTTTAATTCTTGAGTTTAATACGCTGAAACAACATATATTTTCAAGTGCCAGCAAACTATTACTATGGATGTAAGTTTTGTAGTTAATCTTGTACATTCACCTTTGAATTAACCTTTTTTGTTTGTTTTTTAAACTAGGTGAAGCAACAGTGAAGAAGAAACCAGCTCCAAAGACTCCTCCAAAAGCAGGTAATTTGTTGTATATGTCATCCTTTAGGAATAAATAATAAACCAACACAGTTCTAAAGAAAGACACCACATTTCTAAGTACAGCTGTTTGCCTACTGAATTTGTTTGCATATGTGATTAAACAGTGGGTAAGCAAAGTCCCTTTTTCAAATCTGTTCACAAGGTTACAGTGTGCTAAGACTTAAAATAGGACCATGCAAAAAAACTTACTATGGAATAAACTGTAGCAAGATCCTGCCAAATGTCAGCAGTAGTGTTGTAACTCATGCCCTTTTCTATATCCACAACACACCTCAGCCTTCTGTGAGATTTGTCTCTGTATCACAGAATGCCACCTCTACAGGAGTAATTATCACAGAGAAGTTGATAGATTCTACTTTTCCTCATAACTGGCATTATGGTAACATGTTGATGTGTTTGCATTTTCCTAGGCAAAGCTATCTATATTTAAAGTTACCCAGAATGTTCTTCTATAGGAACCTGCTTTCAGTGTCTTAAAACTTTGTCAGACTCTTAAACTGTTCAAGCTGTTTTCTATGCCAGATATGTGCCTCAGCCTAGTTTCCTTCAGATATTTTCAAAACAAAAAGACTTTTCAAAGAACAAGTCTAGGAGGAAGAAAAACTCACTTTGTTTTAATTACATTGAAAAGAAAAAGAACTTTTTCATGCCCAGTAGCGCTGTGCTTTGGAGAGGAATGTTACATTTGGCAGTGAAGTCATTCTCATGTTAGGGAATGAATGCCTTCTAGCACTTCTGTCAATATGTCCTCAAATCTGCCCCCTTCTCCCTGGACACCCCCTCTCCCCACTCTCTTCCCCCCACCATGAATATTTTTTATTGTGCTGCTCTTGTAAAGCAACCGCACAGGTTTCACCCTGGAGTTGTCTGGGCTGTGGTATTTCTGGCGTCAGTCCCTAGCAGCTACCAGGGGTCTGGCACACTCAGCATCACAACCGAGAGTCAGGAAGCAGCAGTATTAGCAAAGACATGTTCCGCCATCTATTGACTGAGTGACATCCCACTCAGTGAGAGGGAAGAGGAGAAATATCTGATTCAGAAATGGAAGAATATGAATGGGACTGCAAGATTTAAAAGAAACACTGTAATACACAAACTAAACACAGGAAAATTGAGTGTGATGGAGAAAGGCATCGATTTCCTTCCTTATCTAGCTAATAGATATCCCACTTGATGGGATAGCCAGAATCTTCATCAGCAGGTGTTGAGTCAAATTTTCTGAATGCTGTTGATGATATTAGGGACAGCTTTGCACACCCCCTACATACACACAAATTGATATGAAGTTAGCTGGGGCCATTCTTCAAAGATACAAAATACAAAAGAAAAAAGTCTTTCTGAAAAACCCAACACAAAATTTCATAAGCTGTATATTTGGAATTAGTGGTAGATCTTAACACTTTTGGCATTTGTGAATGTACCGTGGTCTGTACCCGTAGATAGCTATTGCATCACTACAGTAGAATTAACAATGTCCACAGAATTATTCCACTGCAAGCAACAGATAACTGCTGATATGGATTTCAAATGCTGCTTTGAAACTGTTGAAGTGAGAAATGTGTTTTGAATTTTAAGAAAAATAGAAAATACAGTCACCTAAATTGCTGTGGTTTTTGGTTTTTTTTTTTTAATCAGCTGCTCCTCCTCAAATTACTCAGTTCCCAGAAGACAGAAAAGTCCGTGCGGGTGAATCAGTGGAATTGTTTGCCAAGGTGGTAGGAACAGCACCCATAACTTGCACCTGGATGAAATTCCGTAAGCAGGTAAATTGTTTTCTGGTCTGTTTTAAAAATCATTTTAAAAGTATTGCTGGAAAGGAAAACCAACAACCCGTCTTTGCAAAGTCCATGTCATTCCTGCCAGATGTTTTCCTCACCTCTGCTGGAAACATTCCAGTGATGAAAATTTCACAGCCTCCATTAGCCACATATTGCAGTGCTTAAATATCCATGGTGTTAGAAATTTTTTTCCTAATGTCAAACCCAAATCTTTCTTGCTACAGTTTAAACCCGTTGCTGCCCGTCCCCTCCGATAACAAATGACTGTTCATTTGAGAAAAGCCTTAGAACATGTAATTAAAGGACAGGTGATGGGAAAGGTACAGGTATCTGTAAAGTATCTGTCACAGGAAACATTTCTCTCCTTCAAAAATAACCTCTTTTTCATTGATGCTTGGTCTAAAGTTATGTCAGAGGGGCAAAATGATATATGAGAAGCTTGAGTGAAATGTCTTACAACACAAATGTCACCGTGCAAGGCACAAGAGCAGTTATGCTGCCATGAGTGCCCTCACCCCCTAGGTTTAAAGTCCCTTCTACTTGAATTAACTTCCTTGAACTATATTACATGTGTCCATAAGGGCAGTTTCTAAAGAGAGTTGCTTTAGTGAATAATAAACCCACTTTAAATCAAATAACCCAATATACAAATACAAACTCAAAGATGAAGTGGCATGTTAGGACAGAGCAAACATAAATATGTACTGTAGCTACCATTCTGTTTATTTCATTCAGAACTCGTTATGCGCTATACAGAACATAAATAAAACCATCTCCTCCTATAAGGAATTTAGACTCTAAATCCGATGTGTCAGCATTTAATTGGAAGAATTCAAAACGGTTTGCTAGTGCAGAGGGTATTCCAGAGTCCATCTTTGCTAACACCAAATTACCTCTTACTTCAGGGGAAAGGGGATTTTTTTTTTCCCCTGAACTGCTATATTTTCTTAAACTACTTTAGTTTCAAGACTGGAGTTAAAAAGTGGTCTACTCATTGCTACAGAAAATGGTCTCAGAAGCTCCAGTGACATTCAGTGTCCTGTTTTGCTGAGCTCTGTCTTAACATGTGGGTAAAATGTACCCCTTAGAAGTGAGTTTCTGGTTTGTGCAGAATTCTGCATTCATTGTTCAACACAATAATCCTCTTTACATAGTTTTCAAGGCCATTTGTTATATATAAAATCTATGTAATAAGTGACCAGCAGCTCATAATACTCAGATCCATAATTGGTGATTCTACACCTTTTTTCCTTTGGAAAATGTTATTTTTACTATCTTTACAGTTTCTTCTTTAGTTATTCACTATGAGACAATCTAAAGGTTTGAAAAAATCCTATATTAAAATGGCATATAAATTTTTAAATGGTTCATTATGAGAGGTGAATGAGATAGAAAAAAAAGAATTTCAGAAAGGTTGATAAACACTGTAGGAGGACAAGTGAGGGCAGCAGTCTTTCATTTATTAAATTAAATGAGGAGCCAGTTACTGTGTAGTATGCTGCACCATTATTTTGTTTTCATTTTCACTTACACTTCACCACATATTGTTTTATTCTTGGATTTCTTCCTCTTTTATAAATATGATTTGATTTAAACTCTGTTCCATTCCCAGTCCTGAAAGTGAAAATCACCCAAGTGTTCTTACAGTTTTCCTGGGGGTTATTTGTAGGAGTTATTTGGGCAGATCCAGTACGTGGTGAGCTGTAGTTTCAGCCCTACCACTGTATGCTGCAGCATGCAGGAGGGACTTGTCCTCCCCGTGTTCCTTCCTCACATTCCCTCCCCACATCTCCCTCAGAGAGCCACAGTGGCATCTCACAGATATATTCTGGACAAATATCTTTTGCTTGAAGAAAGGGAATGTCACAAAGTTGTGACCCTTATGTTGTACACGATGACAGTGTAGTGGAAGGATACTGGACCTGTGCTCAGATGAAAAGGGGAAAGCCTTTGATATCCTCTTCACTGGTTGAGGAACAATGTCCATTGTTTTACAGTGCCAGTTGTTGCAGCTTTTCAACTGTAACCAGTGACCTTCTTTCGGAAACAGGGATCCAGCTTCCACAACCATTGCAAGACACTGAGCATCCTTTCTGGGCTTTCTCTGCATAATGCAGATCTAGTTCTACTAGACAAATTTTTTAATTACTATTATCCTTTGACTAATTCTAAGGAAGCAAAACATATAAGCTAGTGTAGAATCTCAGAACAAAGTACAGTGGCAGGGGGGAACAACTTTCAGTATATTTTCAACTGTAATCCTACACAAACCCGTCTGCTAGCTTTCTGTTTGAGTTACTGTAGGAGCATCTGTCTCAGGTTACTTTGGGGCATATAGCAATGCATGTGTTTTATGTCAGTTGAGGAGAAAACAGGGAAAGTCCTGCTCTTAGTCTTGTAATTTCTTTTCTGAATATATGAGACAAGATAAGGCAAACTAAATAGCCTTCATTTTTAATGAAATTCTGAGAATTAGTTGGAAGAGTCACTTATCTAAGAAGGAAGTGGTGGGAGGAAGAAGGGCATTGACATTATGTTGTCTGTTTTGTAAGAACATGGTGTACAGCTTCTGTAAGTGCAGTGTGGCATTATGAGGTTTTTAAATAATCTGTCATGTCTCAAGCTAATACTGATTAAAGTCTACATTTCCTTGCCCATTTATGCTATGATAGCTTTGTTTCAATTAAAAACTAATTCATAATATGCCTATGGTATTCAACTGAGATTTTGATTTCTGTCTCTCCAGAAACTAAAAATGCTATAGGAAAGCTTAATCTGCTCTTTGTATGTCTCTCTGCACAGCTGTAGCATTACATCTTCATTTCAGGGAACATCATCTTAAATTGTTCAGATCTAAGAAACTATTACCCTGATTTATGTGGAAGTATAGAATATGGCTGGATAAGACAAGAAGGTAAAAGTCAAAGCTATGGATGATTTGCACATGGGGCCTCTGAAGAGGAATGGCAAATGAATTAGGGTATTTAGAGTTAAACCCTTGTTCCACTGTGGTGTCTGTGAGATACGTGAGAACAAACTTTGTTCTTTTGCCAGTTACACAGTTTGCAATTTCAGCCCGTCAAAGAGTAGTTAGAAAGTGAAACTCCTGTTCTTTAGTGGAGTCCCAGCAACACTAGGGCTTCCCACTGCCTTGGAAGGACTGGAGACATTATAAAGTTCCACTGCATTTCTAGATGTTTTGTGTTGATTACACTCTTTACCAGCTTGACATATTCACTGCTGTAGTAGAGTTATCTGCAGATAATACTTAATATGATATAACCCTGTATTGTAATCTGAGCTCTTTCAGATATGAAGACATTTATCCCATAAAATCTTTTTTTTTCTTCTCAATTTGGCAGATTGAAGAAAATGAATATATTAAAATTGAGAATGCTGAAAACAGCAGCAAGCTAACAATATCATCAACAAAGCAGGAACACTGTGGATGTTACACCCTAGTCGTAGAGAACAAACTTGGGAGCAGGCAAGCACAAGTCAACCTTACAGTTGTTGGTAAGTCCATAATAACATTTTAGATATATAGTCATTCTTCAGACATCACTCTACATTTGCCTTATATATGATGATATGCAAAAAATCAAATAAAAAAATCAGATAAATTAAGAAGACTAAAATTAAAAACTAGTACTTTAAAAAATATCCAGACTGAACAGTGCCATTGTAATAAGGATGATAAGCAAGATCAGTAGGGCTATACTATGTTTTATTTTGAAAAATTACTAATTACAGATGAAGGAAGGAAAGGGAAGGGAAGGGAAAAGGGAAAAGGGAAAAAACCAGCTCATGTCTCCATTTTTTGGTTAGATACCACTTCTTTTTCCTGTTTAATGTTTTCAGCATCCAGGTGTTTGCTAGACTGCATATTCTGAAACTGTTAGTTCAGGAAGGATTGAGGTTGTTTCTATTAGACTGTAAATTTGAAAACTTCCTGTTGCTTGAGTGAGGGAGATTTTATCCTTTTAATTGAAATTCCTACCATTGTCTACTGTTTTATAGTGACAGAAGGGAATAAAGGCACTCTGTTTTGAATATGGAACCCTTCCTATATGGGCTTTTACACACAACTTCAAATATTTAAGCCATCAGGTTTGTTGTAGCAGTCTGTGGACAGCTGCAGATAATTGTAGACTGATAGACAGTTGCAGTATATTTGCAGCTAAAACTGCACCCTAGATCTAGACCAGCTAGCTTGAGTAACAGACAAATTCTAGAGCTGTGGCATCTGACTCTGAAAGGGCCAATGAACCCACCTTGGTGGGTTCCACCTGTATCCACCTTGGTGGATATACAGCAAATGGTTTCCAGGGAAATCTGGGGAAGTTCTACAAGCAAAGAGGGTGATTTGGTTAAGACATTAGTCTACATGATGGTCTGTATCTATGGCCTCTGCAGAGGGGTTCGGACACAAGGCAGGGGAGAGCAGAGCTTGCCCAGGCATTTGAACAAATTCTAGTTCAACCATCAAGACTGCGTCCTAATCACACCCTCATAACTGCATTGGCTCTGCTTTCCTAACAGATCTGTGGGCTAGTGAGTAAAGAAATGCAAGTATGAGGCCAAAGATGAAAATCTGACCTGAATGAAATCAATGGCAAAATACCATTAACCCAAGTTGGACTGGAAATTCATTCCAGCAATCCAGTGATTAACATACAAAGTTTAATGAGTAGAATCACACTTTCAAGTATCCAATAGCAATATCTGCTGCTAAAGAGTGAATGTCCCTCAGTTGCATACTGCTGTACATATTGTCACTGGAGGCTTTCTGATTATTTAATATTTTTTTTCATCTAATCCTTAGCTTTCATTGCAGTTAAAAGATAACTGAATGAATGAGTGTAAATATCAAGTAGATTCCAGGAACTTGCCAGAGAATTCAAGAACAGAAGAAAATAGAATAATATTTTTCACATGATGCATAGATAAATTGTACCACCCTTCCAACAGTGGGTTGTGCAGGTCAGAAATATAGCTGGGTTAAAAATGAACCCTGAAAAACTGGTCCTCGAATAATCATCATATACATTGTTATAGGTACAGCCTTTGGCTCCAAAGCCCCTACACAGATGATTAGCAGCTAGAAGAATGGCAAGAGATTAATTGCTCTTAACATTTCCCCTTTTTTCACTCTTTCCTAGGCAACTGCTGCAGAATGCTAACTGTAGCAGGTTATTGGGCAAGATGGACTCTTTCTAGCTGAACTAGGCCAACAATTCCTATTATCTTGTCACTGTGTGAGCTTTGACTCATTATTATATAAGTCACTGGTTTATATCCTTTGGAGTTAATTGGTTTGAAAGTCTTTGAATTCTATAACCTTATAAAGCTACATCTTAACCTCCTGCTTTGCTCTTCCATAAGAAATGTGCCAGAGAACAGTGGGATTCCCAGAGATGCTTTTGGGAGTGTTGGGTGAAGAATCCTTACAATGTGCTGGAGTTTGCCATGTGTTTTGGCTGATGAAAAGCTATCTGTTTCCAAATGAAAAGAATAAATTCCCTCTTGTAAAATTGCCAAGCTCTTCAATGAGACATCTCGCTGATGTCAGCACTGCCAAAGGCATGACAAAGCCTCAAGATTCCTAGTTGGCTACAAATGCATTTTAAGGCCAGATTCTTCCATCTGGGTGCTCAAAAATGTGGGAAAAGGGATCAAAAATATCTTACTTGTAGGGAGTGGGTTAGAATCTCACTACTGAGATAAAATTCTTCATACTATTTGCACCTTTAAAGGTGTTAAATGTTGATGAAAGTTGGAAGGTACTTTTCTCCAAAACTGGCTCCAGTCAAAATAGGGAAGCTATGCTTCTCTGAATGTGCCAATGAGAGACTTCTTAGTCTGACAAAGCTCATCCTTAGACCTAAATTCTCACCTGTCCGTTTTCTCTGCTCCATCCAAAGTACTGGGAAGAAACTCACCCTCCCTGCCCTGACCCCACATTCATAACAAGCATTTGTGGACAAATCCTGGGTGCTAGAGATCAGCTCTCTTTGCCTCAGATATTTATAATAAGGCTCTAAATTCTGTGTGAGCTGCCTCCCTGTAAGTTTGATGATAAAAAGCACATCTCTCTGTGCTGTGTGCTCAAAACACTGCTGACTGACCACAGTCCACGGCTGAATCTTGAATGTATTGAGGGAAACTGCAAATACAGAACGTCTGCTTTCTGGAGGAAAGTGTCTGAGCTGACCTAGAGCTATGTTTCTCAAAGGGCCAGCTAACACGTTTGTTCTGAATTTTAGCAAATCAAAGACATTTGTTAAAATACAAAATGCGATAAATGTGGAAATAAAGTATTTCTTTTATTATTACTTTTTACAAGCATGTGGATTGCAAAGTCTTCATGCTGAGGGGCAAGCTTCTCATGTGAAGGACTCCAATAAGCATTTCCCAAATTAAATTTGGACTGTGATGCATGCCAGGGAGCAGGTTGCCCAGAAAAGTTGTACAGTCTCCATCCTTGGAGGTATTCAAGTTCAGACTTGAACAATCCTGTTTCCCGTTGTAAAGCAAGAACAATCTGGTTTGACCTTATGGCTGATCCTGCTTTGAGCAGGTCTAAAGAACTTCCTGAGGATATTTAAGACTATCCATGTTCTTGGTTTTATACTTTCAGTTGTCAAAGACCTTTCTTCACAAAAAATAACATTATTGACTTACCTCCAACCAGAGGACAAGGGACTAAGTTTATCTGCCAGCATTCAAATCAGAAACGATCCTGCTATGATTCAAACCCTGAGTCCTAGACTGTAAACTCTAGCTGGGTATGATTTTTAGAAATTATTTTAAATAATGACTTCTGGGGAAAAAAAGCTACCCTAAATTCCTGTGAATTTGGCTCATAAATTCTTAAATTTAACTGCTCACACTATCAGACTCAGACTTCAACTGCAAACTTAACTGAACTGAGCAGGAGTTCTGATACTTACTTAAAAGAGTTTGAGTACTACATGATTCAATGCAGTTTGGGCCATGGGAAAAGATGCACTTGAAATAAACCCAACTTTATTCTAAGGGATCTTTTTCCTTTGTGATTTTAATGCATGGCAATAAACAAAATGTCCATTACACTCAGCCTCCAGTGTGAGCTGTTTGCAGTCCACACACCAATAGTCAAGTTAGAGAAGTCTTGTTAATTGATAGGCAGTGCAATGTGGTGACGAGTACGCAGCCACAAGGACTGAGTCTTGAGTTTCACACTGATTCATTGTGTAACTTCATCTGTATAAGCACTAATAATACTGAGATACCTGCAGTAGAAGTGAGACATCCAAGTTAAGCAATGTCTTCTTTTAAAGGATTGACTGGTCCCAAAATGTCCATGTTGAGCTCTTCTCTATTGTTATGATTAGCTCTCTTAAATAAACAATTTCATTAGCTGAGTGATCTCTCTAGAGAGATTTTGCAACATGTTTCCAAAACCAAAATGGCCTGATGTGAGGCTGAGCTAATGATTTACAGCAGACACTGTCAGATTAAAGTAGATTTCTGCTGCCAAAGCTGTATTAAATGAGCCAGTGATGGGTTTAGTGTAAGATAGGCCCGATTTAGGCAAGGTAGAGTCCTCACTCTACAGTGACAGCAAGGAGTATTCATTCCTTTCATGCCATTGGGTGGACATGGGTAAATTTATCAAATTTATGGTTCTGAACATTTTAACTATGTGACAGGAATACCCCAATCTGTAACCACTTTTGAGAAAGGAGCTGGGTTTTTATACTGGCTAAAGCTGGATACTGTAACAAAGAGTCAAAATTATAATGGAATAGTCAACAAGGAGAATTTGGCACTAGAGAAGTAGTCTGTTCTGCAGCTATGCCAAAAGCCTCCTTCATAATTTTTGGCAAATTGCTTCATATTTCTATGCCTAGTATACAGAGGTTTTCTGATGATCAGTGTTAGATGAATACTTTGGACATTAGTGATATCTTTTACTTTTTTAAAATACAAAAGTAAAACCACATGTACTACCTACCTGGGGGCTGATTTTGATCAACATTGCTTGTCTTTTGTATATCCTTTAGATTTGTATTATTCCTGGTATTATATTTAAAAAAAAAAAAAAAACCAAAAAAACCAAAACCCAAAACCAAAAACCAAACACTATGGTGATTAGTGAGCTATATGGTAGATATATGCAGAAGAATAAAAGCAGTATCATTATATCCCAATAGGCCTAAAGATGATTGTTACGGTGTTGTTATTACTCTCAGCATTTGTGCACATGCTGTGTACTGCATCCTCATGGAATGCACTTTCCTGTTGTAAAGTGAAAAACCAAGTACTTAAGGAGACATATATAAGCATGTTGTACACAGGCATGCAAGTAATATAACATGAATTCACTAAGTAATACCTGCTGCTCTGCATGAGGTTACAATTCCATACCTGGATTGGGGTGAAGTTACTTTCTGTGAGGAAACTGTTACTTCTGTGCCTTTAGCAGAATCTGTATGAGCAGTCTTTCCAAGCAAAAAATGACAAAATATAAGTTTAGCTTAAGAACAAGATCTGATCATCACTAACTCCAACAGTCATTGAATATAATGGTAGGATTGTTAATTGATTATATAATGGTAGGATTGTTAATTGAAGGTCTTGGTCCTGGTTTAATAAGTGACATACATGCGTGCTATATTAGCATCAGTTCTTTGCCCTGAAACTCCATTGTAAGGAAATGGGATAGTGTAACCAACAGTTCATAGTGGCACTGTTGGCATTCTTTGTGAGTGCCTGAGAAGTCTGTCTCAGTGCTAGTCACTCAGACTGGGTGGATCCAATGGTGGTCAGAAACTGTGTTTCTCACTCTGGAAAAGCAAGTGCAGACATCTGTGAAGCAGATAGTGAAGGAGAACAACCACAGACAGTTCTACAGAGAATACTGCAGCTCAGAAGTACTAACACGAATGATTCTGAAACTTCTTCTTTTGAGAAGCATCAGATTATATCTTGCAGTATCCATGAGATTCTGTGTTTACAGTTAGGGTTGAGAATGCAGTGAATTTCCTAATAATACGTGGGTGGACTCAAATCTCCAACCTTTAGCCTTTTAAATTCCTCTGAATTGCTGGAGGATTTTTGTCTCCAGTTTTATGGTTAAAGGGCAATCAGACTGGTGTTTAAGGGAGAGATGTCTTATGTTGCTGTTGTTGCTGTTGTTGTAGTTCAACAGTGTTGTAACCTCCACTGTCAGCCTCCACAATAATGCTTGGGGGCAAAATTCTGTTGCTGTATCAAAACTAAATTTCCACAGCAAGATGACAATGTGTAGAGGAAAAACAACTTAAGTTGCTCTGTGCATCAGTGCAGGTACACTGATCTAGGTTTATTTCTTGAAGAGCCACCAGTTTCAATGTCATTCCTGTCAGGATAAATTCCAGTAGAACACTCTGTTTAGTTATTTTTCCTGATACTTACCTTCACCTTTCTTCTGATGAAGAAAAGGAAATGTCATGACAGTATTTGTCACAACAAAATTCCTGTATTTTACCTGCTGTGATATGCTGGGAATGTCTTAGTTACTAAGAAAATACTCATCATGACTCCTACACACAAACATGGGGTTCCTAGGACCCAAACCTTGTGAAGACTTGGAATCTGCTGATAGACTTCCTGGGAAAGTCCTAAAATTTACTGTGCCTTTCAGTGGACAGGTATTGGAGCTCCAATTCAATCAGTTATCAAATCAGATGCCTAACGTGTAGCACATGAGTAATCCAAATAGCTTGTTGACTCAGGCACAGGAGCAGATGGTCCTGAAAAAGGGCTCCTGAGAATGCATTATATATTTGTTTGTTCCATTAGGCCTGTGGCAGAAGGAGACGTTCTTGTGCTGAGGGCATTTTGTGTGGGAGTGGTGAGCTCTGGTTTCAATCCCAGCTCCATTCTCCTTCATGTCCTTGGACAAGGACATTTTACTCTTTTATGCCTCAGTTACCCCAACTGGCAAAGCGGGAATAAGAGCACAAAGCAGTGCTCTGGGCCTCCAGTATTTGTGAGCTACTTTATCCACAGGTCTCAAAAGGGCAGTTTTTAAATAACTTAGTTTTACGCCGGAGTTGTCAGGAGGGGCCATATGGTGAGGGATCACACGCTAAGGAGGGTAGCAGCAGTGTATTATAGGGCAGGTGTGGTCCCCTGAGCTAACTAACCTTGTTCATGTGGTCCTCGGCTCTGCTGGGGAGCCTGTTTCATTAGGAGAAAATTTCTGTTCATCTCAACATCTCGTGTGCTATTCTGTGGGGGAAGGCAGGCATTCTTTTCTAGCTTAAATTTATCCTAAACCTATGGTACGCTAACACCCAGAAGGGTGTTAATGGTTGTTACAGGGTGTTAAGGGGTAAGAATATTTCTACTTACAGCACTCCTCTCCCTTGGAAAAAAAAAGCCGCAGGGCTTAGTTTTCCGAGCAAAGCAGAGAGGTCTGCCATGACCCCGAGCCCTGTCAGCAATAATGCCGAGTTCAGTTATGACCTTTTATGGTTTCGCTTTTCTCCTGCTGATGAATTTCAAATGAAGGCTTTGCCAGTGCTGTCGGCATGGACAGTGTTCAACTGGCTTTTGCAGCATATTAAATACCTTCTCTAGCTAAACAGCTTGTGGAATGGAATTAAATTGTTTCTTTCTGTCTGTTCTTTATCTGGCAGACAAATACAATAATAGCTAATAATAGTATTATACAGTAATATGATAACTGGATTTAGAAAGAAACCAAACCAATTTTGAGAACAGATAAAGAAAACTACTTGAGAGACATTGCTTCAGTGCCGTCTCTGTTCATAAAAGAAAAATAACTTTTTTCAGAGGCTGCGGTTATACTGTTCTCAGTTTTCAGAGGCTTTCTACTGGAACAGCAGTGCTGCTTAAGAGCCCGCCAGATCCCTGCAAGATCTTGATGTGCAGCAAGCCCTATCGCCTTGCTTTGGCTCAGCCTGACCCTCACATCAAGTAGCAGAACAATTTCCATTTCCCAGCGCTCAGAGTTAGATAAGGAGATTGCTGCCTTTTTTGGTCTCCTGGAATGGTGCTTGTGTTCTGCAGACTCTGTAAACTGAGCCATGTGGAGAAGGGAGTGAGATCTGGATAGCACAGCTTCATGTTATGTGGGTGTCCTGTATGAGCTGTGGGTTCGCCACCTATGCAGAAAGAAAGTCCCTTTCCTTATCAGGAGTAATTTTGAATTACACACCACTGAGAAAAAGGCAAGGACCTCAAGTCAAATTTATCTCATAAATAACAATGATTTAAAGGCTGAGCATGCTTATGCTTTATGCTTCTCAGAGTGTACAAATACAAATTAATTAAATGTTACTCTAGGCTGTATATCAAGACCTGTTTACCAAAATATTTCTGAAAATTTGTCTGAGGAAGGACTGCAGCTGAATTCAATTTGGGAGTAAATAAGAAGTGCGTGTTTCAGTCCTGGTATGGTCTTAAATGTGGCTTATAGATTTCATGTGAGGCCAGCTCGTGACCCTACCATCTGCCCTAAGGAACGCATGCCACGAAGAATAAACTGGAATCTGACCCCATTGCTCTGGGGAAGTGGTAATTTATGTCTCCCTTTGTTGGCAAGTAGGGTTTTTTTTAATCTGTGCCTAGTTTGCTGGAGCACAAAGGGTGGAAAGCGGTAGAGCCCGCCTTCACATCACCTCCACTCCTCTCTTAAATCCTCAATGCACGACTACAGCACATATGAGTTGCTACTGCTGTTTCTCTGTGCCATTAGTGTCAGTGACTTTATGCAGTCTCTGTGCTGTTGTGCAAACCGTCCCTGAGGCAGGCTTGAGGCCATTAGCTGCTTGTCCATCTCCTTTGCCTGCCACTAGGCTTTGGGAGCCACCTCGGGGCAACCCTACTGATATTTCTAAAGAGCTTAAGTAGGGAGCTTTGTGCTTGAGTCCCTCTTAGCATTTAGCTGTCTGACCTCCAACTATCCTGTTAGCCTCTGCAGTCATACCGCTAAGCAAATGAAGTGATCATGCATCCTAGTTAAACGAGGTGTAAATACTATCTGCTACAAAGGAGGTGGGTCTGTAGGATTCTGACCAATTTCATCAGGACTGTGTGCATACAATTTGACTGTGACAGTCTAGAATATCATAAAGCTAAGTCTTCATTTTGGTGTTATATGCATGCTGTAAGTTAGCCCAGACTGGAGTACCCCCAGTTTCATATAGCTAAGACATCTTATGGTGGAGAACATATACATGTTTTCTTTTGTTACATATAATAGTGAAACTGAAGTTAGAGCTCGATATTTTAAATTAATTGCTTCCTCTATAGAAATGTTCAAAAGGAGCACTGTATTTTTTGGATGCATGCCCTCCCTTCTGTTTCACACGTTGGCTTGTGACTATGGTTTGGTCCAGAACAGAAAGAACAAAACTGTTGTCCAATAAAGGCTATGTAAAGCCCTCATAATACAAGCCTAAGTATGAAGTATGTTTGCATGTGTAAAAGACTGCACATGACATACAAATGAAATAGTGAAGACAGGCAGCTCAAGGATGTGAATAGTATACTAAATACTAAAAGAGAAGGACAAAATAGAGAATTGTGCTTGACTTCCACATCTCTTCTCAACCAACTGGATATTTTTATTGGAAGCAGTGGATTGTGCTGGTAGAGATTTCATATTCCAAATGGGAATGCAGTTTGGCAAAATATCCTAGCTTTCAATACAGACAGATGAATAAAGGGTAACCTTTAAAATCCCCATAGAATAAACTGTTGAGAAACAAAACAGACACATGGAGAGACCATCTGCAAATTCTCTGAATGTGCAGAGCTGTAGAATACCATCCAGTTTGATACCAATTAATTTTTAAGCATGGTAAAATGGTACATATACATCTGTCATATTAAGAAAGAGCAAAGATTAGGCTTTCATTCTTGTTTATGATCTCCCATAGTAGCTACTACTGCAGTATACATTGAGCAGGTCTGCAAGCAGTGGCACATGGTAGACTTCAAACAAAAATGTGAGCCTTTCTGGCTCAAGAGAGTCCAGCCAGGGTTGCAGGTTTTCATCTTTGCCTACTGGGAAAAATTTATTAGGAAAGTAGAATTATTCCCAAGGCTGGCAGATATTAGACTAAAGCCATGTAGGATTTTCTTTGCTGCTGATGTCCCCTTGGCCATGAATGTTTTCTCTCCAGTGCTCATAAACCTAAACCTTGCTTCTGTAAACTAGGCTGGCCAAATGGATTGCAGTTATCTAGGTGAGTCATGGAAAGAGAGGTCACTAAGCTAATTGTGGCCTAGGCAACTGATAAATCATGCCCAGAGTTTCATTTGGAAACAGAAGCATGTTGAAAGTCAGCAAAGAGAGACTGTATTTTCATGTCCTGCACGGGAAGCAGGCTACTGTGCTCTGCAAAGACGGAAGCATATGCATGCTTTCCTCCTTCAATGTAAAATTCAGTGCAGAGCATTAGGGCAATTTTATTTAAAAAACCCCAGACACATACTGTCCAGATTTAGCTGTGTGCATAGCAGATGTCAGAGAATCTGCACTACTTTGACAAACCCAAACAGATGCCTCTGTAAGGTGATAGACTACTGGCTTAGCTTTTTCTTCAAAGTATTTTCCTCTTGCTATCAGCAACTGCTCTGTTCTGGTTGGATTTAGTTTAAGTCAGCTGTTACTTATCCAAGTTCTATCTGCATCTTGAGATGATGCAGTGATTATATAGGAGAGAAACAGGACACAGAGCTGAATATTATTCTTCTGTACAGATTTTGAAGAGGACAGAGGTAGCATCATTCCCTACAAGGTCTGCATGGATAATAAGTTGCAGTGAAAAGAAGATGGCTATTGCAGCTGTTTGACTGAAATCATACAATCCATGTGTGCCATGCAACCAGCTCTCTGGTGGCTGCTGTAGCATTGTACAAGGGTTCTGATATTGTGAATGGTGTGAGCATTGAATTCTCACTTCTTGCAGCTCCAAGGAGGCTGGGCAAGAGTAGTAAAGGGAAGAGGTGTGACGCTGGTCAGGCACCAGGAGATCAAGCTTCAGTTCTCATCTTTGCTACAATCTCTCTTTGCAACCTTGGACAAATCATTTAACTTCTTTGTGATTCCATTCATGATATCTGCACTTCATTCTTGTTAATAGTCCCTTTTATTCTGCCAGAAAATGTGACAACTAAGCAGGTCAATAAGCCATTCCCAGAGGTTGAGGACATCTGCTCTCTGATATTTGTGCTTAACGAGAGATGTACTGTATAGTGATGACTCCTAGTGGAATGGTGTTTTAAGTGTTGCCAAAATGAATAAAGATAATTTATGTTCTGGCAGTCTCTTTTTCTTCTGCCTGGACATTTTCATGATGAATGTAGTGGCAAACCCTTGGTGTTCATCTCTTCCTCCCTCCCCATCTTTTCCTTCATACTTAACAAGTTCTATTTACATATCTTCCAATATGTTTAAGTTATAGAGGGAGATGGATTTTCCATCACAACTGAACTAAAAGGAATTACAAAAGTTTTTTCAGGGAAATCATTGGTCAACAGAACTTACACTCTTCCAAACAGTGAACTGTTAAATTTAACTATCTTGATCAGATTAGACTTCCACATTTTCCCTCTCTATGAGTAAAACCACAGCAGTCAGGGAAGAGGTCACTCTGTCCAAGGACTGAAGGCAAGTTTGTGTCAAACTGTGGCTATTTCTGTCTGCTCAGTGATTTTCCTAGAGATGATAATTCGAGTATGGATGGATAACTGATATAGTCTACCACAGTACAGCTTTGATCAAAGTCCACAGCAGTTCTCTCCAGAATTTGGGTGTTTTTATTGCTGAGAAAGTGGCTGTATTTTTTGGCTGGTTTGCCAGCTCTGCCTTTCTTAAGGAGAAAGTCCATTAGCAATTTTAACCAGCAAAATGGGACAGGATTGTATCAGTCCATGTCCAGTGTAACCACTGTTTGTAGCATCTCACACTTTCTATCTTTTTCTTTTCATCTTCTGTCATTTATCCCATCCTTTGATTTCTCATTTAACCTTTGCCCACTAGTTCATCCAGATCAACATCATCATTATTTTGTAGGTTTTGCTAGATTACTCCTAAGGAGGATATTTGTTCCCTTTAAAGTCTTTTGAAGTCCTTAATTTCCATAATTATTTTCTTAATAGTAATTTTTTTGAAAAGTCAACATTTTTGTCTGTTAGTAAAACATTAATTTCAATAACTATGAAATCATTCAACTTCATTTTGAAAAAGTCACATAACTGCAAGTGTTTTTTATTTTATCGTTTGCATAGTTGGCTGCTCATCTGCTCACCAGGTTCTGGTGATACTGGCTCTATTCATGTAAATAAGGACTGCGGGAGCAAGCCTCTAACTGAGGAAAACCAGAAGTTTCTATCTTCTACCACCCCAACAATTTCCAAAAATGCACATGAAATTAAAAGAATCTTAATATTTAAATGATTAATTCCTAAATTGAATTCATTTTTACCAGAAAGTGCTCTAGGTTTCCAAATACTGCACATTGTTCGCTTAATTGTTAGCAAAGTTGTCACCCTTCAAGATCTGTGTTTCTGTGCCAACAAACTGGTTTTGGTATCTCTGCTACCCAGGTATAGTTGGGTGAGTGGCACATTCTGAGGCTGTGTGAGGTTAGTAGTGGCCCTGAAGTATGGAAGTGGATGAAGGGAGCTGGAGAAAGAGCATCACAGCTATGGTGACTGTTACAGGGGTGAACCTCTAAGGAAGTTCCCCAAGGCATGGTTCGCACTATTGTGGGAGATTGGCTTTCAGTACTGGCAGGCATAGCTGTGACTGGTTTTAGTTTCCATAGTTTCTGTAATGATAGCTGTGAAGGGCATTAGGCTTCAGCACGGCTTAGCAAGATGCCCAGGGAACTCAACAAGCCATGCTGAGGCCCATGCGAGACTGGCATCTATGTTAGCTAATTCACATATGTCTGTCTGTGCTGCAGTTGTTCCTTCTCCTTCTCATGTGTTTGCATATGTTTTTGCAGATAAACCAGACCCACCTGCTGGAACACCTTGCGCATCAGACATACGGAGTTCCTCCCTCACTCTCTCATGGTATGGCTCCTCTTATGATGGTGGAAGCGCGGTGCAGTCCTACACTGTGGAGATCTGGAACTCAGCGGATAACAAATGGACAGATCTCACTACCTGCCGCAGCACCTCTTTCAATGTGCAGGACCTGCAGGCTGACCGGGAGTACAAATTCCGTGTGCGAGCTGCTAACGTGTATGGCATCAGCGAGCCCAGTCAAGAGTCTGAGCTGGTAAAAGTTGGAGAGAAACAAGAAGGTTAGTTTTTAAGAGAAAAAAAATAATCTAAATTCAATTAAATGATATCTTAACAATTCCCTAGTGAGGTCAGGCAGCTGTACACACTCCTTCGTATGTGCCTCTGTGCAATGAGTGCTTATGCTGACTGTAGGCGTGCTGAATTCCCTTCGCAGACTTCACGTGGATATCTGACCGTATAAGTTTTGCATGCATCCAGTGCAGAAACTTGTCTTCGGGGATCCCATAGTCCTGCCTTGTGAAAGCAACAGATAGTTTGACTTCTGGCTTGCTGTGTGAGTGCTGGCTGACAGATTTCTGTAGTTCAGTGCACAGGTAATGGGGGATGAAACCTTTCACACACGAGTTACACATTCAGACCATGCCTAGTTGGAAAATGATGTTTGGTGGCTTACCTGAAACATACTGATGGGTTCATTACAGTTTATACTGGACACACCATGGAAAAACAAGCCATAAATGCTATCCCAGATTTGCTTTTGGAAAAAGTAGATGTGCTTGCTGCTAGCCAAGCACTGAATATGCAGCAGAAACTGAATTAGCCTCTTATACCTACTTATAGTTCCCATGCCTTAAATCCCAGCACGGTAGAGCACCTCAGTCCTAGAACACTAATTTTGTGAATTCAAGGCTACCCTACCTAGCATGTTGGTTTTGCAGCATTATGGGTGCTAAAAATATTTTTTAGGGGTTTTGATTACAGTTGCATGTACTTGCAAAAATATTTTTCAGTATCTTTTGCTTCCTATTTTTTGCTTAAGATCTTCTCAAAGGACCAATGGGAAGAGCTGGAGCATTTTAGAAATTATTTGGAAACTGGTACCAAAATTTTAAACACACACAAAGATCAGCATTATTTTTAAAAACAGATGTTGACTGCATATTCTTGTGCACACTCACATCTACCTACTGTGCAAGGATCACTTTGATAGTCATACCACACCAAAAAGCCCAGATCAGAAATAATATAGTTTGTGATTTTTTCCTGTCTTTGAGGAGTGGATTGTGTTGTATCTTTCCCTCCTTACTTATGTATGCAGGGCTTTGGAGTTCTGTCTCACGTAATCCTTGTGATGTTATCTTTTATTGCCACAGCAAGACAAAACAATAGCAAAGTGGTGCGGCATCACTCAACTGCGTAAGCCTCCCAACACACTTTTCCAAACAAAAGTAAATCATTTTTCTCTTCAAGTGGTAAATTGGATGCATTCTGAGAAATTTCTTTCCTCTATTTTAAAGATTTAAAACCTGATCTAAATCAAGATGCAGCTTCTCTTCAAAGCGGGGAAAATAACATTAGGAGTAGCAATAAAATTGAAAAGAAGATAGACGGTATCAGCTCTTCATAATAAAATTCCCTGTGTTTGAATGCTCTTTTTTTAGTTGCAGGGTGAACAACTTCTAGAGTTGGGGACCTGACTCTTCCCTACATTTGTTTTTTTCTAGAGCAAGCATTAGTTATACTGGACCAAAGCAAAATAGCTATTTTTCTTTTTTAAGACTGAGAGATTTAATACAAAAAGGCTAGAAAGTGTATGAATCATTGTGATACATATAAAAACAACAGAAAAGCTTGTTCTGAGTGAAAAGAAAATGTATTCTGCTTGCAGGAGGGTGGGTTGCCTTGGTGCTCTCAATGCCAGGGCTTCTCGATTTCAGTTCTTGATACTGCAGCTAGCATGGACAAAGGGCAAGTCACAGAGCGTGATTTTTCAAGTGTGTGAATACAACTGGTGCTTTAATTCAAGTCAGTGGAAAGTGCATGTGTTCAGCACCTCTCAGAATCAGGACTTTAGCTGCCATCTATGTAAACACTTAGCTGAGTAACTAGGGATTTTCCATTGCTGCCAGAAAGACTGATTACTGATTTTCATACTGAGGTGGCCAGTGCATATTAGCAATCACAGTATAACCTTAGTGAACAAAGGCATAGCTAACTTTTCTCTGTGCATTTAAAGAAAACAGCCACTAAAATAAGGTTGTAAATCACTACAGATTGAAGTAGGCTTCACCACGTTTGAAGAAAATTTGGTACCATTGACTCACTTCTGAGAAAGGTTTTAGCAGAGCTACTCAGCCCTTACCAAGCTCAGATATGTTCCACTTATCGAATTCAGGCTTCCACTGGTGGACCAAAATGTTTCTAGTTCATGGCTTCAATATCGTGTCACTGCAGAACTGGGAAACTGGCTTCTTTGTCTAATCAGTATTTGGCAGACATTAACTACTGGCAGCGTGGCTGGGATCAGCTCCCTTGTGCAGCCCTTAAAAGGGGAGGAAAATGTGATGTGTTCTGTGCAAGTGTGGTTCCTAGCTGAGGAAGATCTGAGGACAGCTACCCCTGAGTGGGGAAGGCTCGCTCCCCTCCCTGCTCTTTTGGTAAATTGCTCCAAACCAGCTAGTTGTGCTGGGACGTGGAAGTGTTACAAATCCAGAAATAAAAAGAGAGAAGGGTTTTAGTAACAGATTATAGCCACTTGATTGTCTTTGCTACCAGAATACAGATGCAGCATTATGTTTTGGATGTGAAAAGTTGGTGCCCATGCATCAGACCAGCTATCTGCTCGCCCTGCACCCTTTTTTCTGTTTTTTTCTTCTCATCCACTGCATATAACTCTAAAGCATCTAACAGTGTCCAGAGTACCACATTAATGCTTCAGCAGCTAAAGGGGGAATTGCACAGGTCACTGTGCAACTGCCTTTGCAGTGTTTCAACTTACTGGTCATAGCCACAGGTTTAATTAGCAAGCCCAAGCGGTGTAAGTAATATATAACAGCATTCCAGCTACAACCCCTTTCCCCTCATACCTGCAGGAACAACACAAAATGGATGCTACTGACAGTTCATGCACATGAAAATTAAAAATTAAAATCGAGACACTCAGGTCAGCTTTTACTCTGTCTTATGTCACTGGGCTTGCCAACATCTCTTCCTGCCTTTGAGTATGCCTGCAGAACCAAGGCTCCATTTGGACCTCAGTGATTTCAAAATTCAGCCATGCTCAGGAAAGTGCATTGCTGTCCAGATTTTCTCATCATCTGGAATCTGAAAAATTTGTCTGGATGCTTTGCAGGAAATCTTTTCATGTACAAACTTGTTTTATTTTTGGCTTTGCAATCCAAAAAATGCATAGAAAAGCTAGAAAAATATTTGTCATTGAACCAGAAGTGTTGTTATTGATTTTAATTAATTTATTTTTCATCTCACTAAGGCATTCCTAAAGCTATTTATTAGATTACTTTGAATCAGTATGCTGACATTCCTAGTAGGCAGGTATAATAGACAAGTACTGCAAAATACATGAACTTGATTTATTAAGAAATGGTGACCAGATTGTGATTGTGTAGTCAATAGTTACGAAGAAGTGGTGAGGAGATTTTAATTACAAAGTTAATGCACAAACTCCCTGACTGCTTTTTTGCTGCGTAGTCATAGAGTCTACCAGTTGCCCATGTTACTGTGAATAAGCTTTCTATTTTATGCAAGTACCACATCGTATATAATAAGTAATTCCTGTCTGTTCGTTTTCATCATAGAACCTAAAGAGGATGAAGTGGAGCTATCTGATGATGGTAAGAAGTTTGTATCTTAATCAGGACAAATGCAAATCTGTGTTTTTAATTCATGTTTTATGGAGGTTTTAATCATGGTCCTTAATACTTATTTGTAGAAGGGAAAGAAACAGAGGCCAACTATCGGACGGTTACTATCAACACTGAACAAAAAGTTTCAGATGTCTATAATATTGAAGAAAGACTGGGATCGTAAGTACTATATTGTGCTTTTGAAGACACAGAGTTTTCAAGGCTACCAGTCAATTATAAAGATCACGTGCATTTATTCTTTGATGGTGTCACAATTCCAACATTCCAGACGGGTTCCTCTGTTGCAGTAAAAGTAGACTAACATATGTTGGCCTCCACTCCATAAAGATCCTTTATTCTTACTAATTGATAATTTTAAATAGACACTACATGCATTTCTGGCAAGGAAAATGTAGCCTACAGATGAATAAAGCTAGAGGATTCATTCGTTGTTCAGTGTTCTAAAAGCCAGCTGAAAAAAAAGCTACACATTGTGTACTTGCATTTCTATTATATCCATTAGTGGTAATAAGATTATCCTGCCCATGGGCTAGAATCTCTGTTCACAGTGGTCATAATCCCAAGAGCATTAATAGTATTGCTCAGTGAAGGTCAGTGATTAGCCTGGCTGTGTTTCTCAGTGCTCAAACTCATGGTTATGTGAATTGCATGCCATGATAATCTTTCAGCAATTTGTGCTGCGGGTGGTGCTGAAGGCCAGGGGATCCTGTGTGCTGCCATTAACAAATCCTGACAAGTGTATCTAGAGGTGGAATCGTACACATACAGCAATGTGAAATAATAGTACTGAAGCCTCTAGCATTCAGATTCTGATTTCACCTATATCCTATATCCTATACCTGAGAGGTCTCCTATCTGCTGCTCCTTCAGAGGTGTATGACCTATAGAAAACTGTGTCCAGAAAAACTCGAGTCACATGAATTAAAGCCTGGTAGGAGTCCATTTTTTGAACCCTCTTACATAAAACTTGCTAATTGGGATAGTAGGGTATCTCTAAATGTGGTATTCGTGCAAAAGTTCTTGGAGATTACTCTGCACAAAATTAGTGTAGAACAGTACTTGATATGAAGATATTTTAATTTTGGAATAGAGTGGTTGCACTGGAATATTTAGTAAAATGTTGCTATTTATGGTGGCCCATACATTGCAAAAACATTTTATGGAAATAGTTATATATTTTCAGGGGGAAATTTGGACAAGTCTTTAGGCTTGTTGAAAAGAAGACTGGAAAAGTTTGGGCAGGAAAATTTTTCAAAGCATATTCTGCTAAGGAGAAAGAAAATATAAGGGATGAAATCAGCATCATGAACTGTCTACATCATCCAAAACTTGTCCAATGTGTAGATGCCTTTGAAGAAAAAGCCAACATCGTTATGGTCTTGGAAATGTAAGTATAAAGCAGATCACACTAACAAAGCTAATAATGTTGAAAATAATTGTGCATACAAAAGTAGCGATTTATCTAGACATAGGACTGTCAAAAGCTTCAACATCTTCAGGGCCTGGATGGTTTTCACATCTTGCAAGTTTTTCCACGTGTTTACCCCATTTGTTTAAACTGGGTAAGTGAATCTGTGTTGTATCTTTTAAAAATCAGTGAAGATGTGTTACAGTCTTTGTTGTCTAGTTTGTTTTTTAACCAAGTACATGTGGTGGTTTTCTGCACCTCACTCTTATTGCCAACTTGGGAGGGGAGAGAAAAAAAGTTAGCTGTTATTTGGGCTTGCATTTAGAACTAAAAGCATGTTTAAGGAGGAGAAATTTTTTTTTTTTTTCTTTAGGCAGTTCAAAACATGTATTGAAGAAGCTTGTGTCAAATTTCACTCCAACACTGATCTTGCAGGTGTCTCACAGAGAATTGAATGTTGGTGCATAACAGATAGTAAGAGAGAAATATATGCTTGAGAATGCAGACATATAAGCTACATTCTACAAAACTGTTGAATTTCCATGGAAAATTCATCCAGCCAAATTTATAGTACCCAAGAGATAGTTGGAAAACTCCGGTTTTCATCAAGTGCGATATCCAGTTTTTATATTTTTAAAGGACCTTAAAGGATTAATCTGATGTGGTTTTCCTGCAACAAATTAAATACTCTGATTGCAAAACATTTATTTATAATAAAGGAGTGCTGTCTGAAAAATCTCCACAGGTGAACCCATTGAATGTTCTAAATTTAGATCAGTAGATGCAATGAGTTCTGTTTCTCTCCCCAAATTAATTAAACAGTAATTGATCTGCCCCTAATGTCAATATACAGATTCTCCATGATGGTCCAGGCGTAGCCCTTGTAGAAGGGAATTTCTCCTTGAAAGTCACTGCACTCCTCACCCAAAGCTATCTGTACAGTTAGGTAGAGCTGAATTTGAAATCAGCCTGTGTTGCTGTCTTGTTCTTGCTGAGTAAGATAGCAACACTTAATTTTACCTCCCAGAAATTGTTCGCCTTGAGCTACTTAATGCCACACCACTGTGGAAAACAGCAGAAAAGTACCACAAAAGCAGTGTTGTAAAGCATCTCACAAAGCTGTGACTTGGGTATCTTTGTACTTAAAGATAATAGATATTTAATTCCAGAAAAAAGAAGGTTCAGAACATGTTCGTGCACCAGAATTCATTATAAGAAAAGAATCTGCATTGTGTGGGATGGAAAGTAATGATCAGACTTCAAAAACAGTAACGAACAATGTGACCAACGTTTACATCATCCAGAACACACCTGCTTAGTGTGAAACCCATGATCGTGGCAGTAACAGCTGGAAAGAAAATGAAATCCTGATCTGATGCTTTTCCCAAAAAGTTACATCAGTTACTGTTCTGCTGCCACATCTGCTTCACGTGCTGTCTGCTGCAAGAAGGAGAAGCACTTTTTTGTGGCTGGAATTGCTGTATAAGATATAAATCGTTAAAAGCAAAAGAGATTATTGTCTATTAATTAAAATATGTCTATTTTGCTTTCTTGGCACTTGCCCAGATTATGTGCAAACTACTACTGCACTAACAATTTCAGAGACTGGATCTCCATTATACAACCTTGGTACTTATGTGCAGGAGGGTGATTTTATTTTTAGATTCAGCAGTTGAGCAAGCTGATGATGGTAAGGGAAGGGAGCCCTACTTAGCTTGGAATGGGGAGCTGGCAGACCTAATGGAAAACAAGGAAATGTATAAAGAGTTTTGAATAGCATATGGCTTTACACTCCATTAGTTCCCTCTGCCAACAAAGGGGTCTTACTTTTTAAGAATATAGAAAACTGCAATCAAATTTCAAGTAGTTTAGTTTCCAGTCTAATTAGGATGTGAATTTAGTTTGAGATGGCCACCTTTTCTGGCCTTTGAACCCCCCCGCTGAAATTTCCATAGTGTCGAGTGCCGTAGCAGGAGGGGTTCTTGAAGCAGGGCGCAGGCAGGAGCGGTCTGTCCCTGCTCCGGATCAGGTCTGGGCAGAGAGATGCTTGTGTGACACCTGCGTGTCAGATGGCTTGGTGGTCTCTACACCGCTACGTGTTACCCAGCTGACACAGTGCCAGCACGGCAACTGCACCTGCATTGCTAGAGAGCCACTGATGGATCATTTCTGGTTTAGCTATTAAGCGAATATTTCTTTTCATATTGAAGATGTTGCGGGAAATACCTTCAAAACTTCTTAGTATCTAAACTGTTCTCATTGTTCCCCTAAAAGTCTAAATGCATGGATTTCAAATAAATCAAGCTCACCTGCCATCAGTCTCCTGTCCTGACCTGTCTCCTGTCATCATCTGACATCCTCACCTGTCTCCTTTTAAACCAGCTTTTATCTATGACTGGAATTCAGCAGCTCCTCCTCCACTAAAATTGGAGCTATTGATGAGATGCACCTTTGGATTTTTCTTCCTGATATTCATCCTGAATTTTTTTTTCCCATATCCTTGTTATAATGTTTTGAACTTCACCCTCTCTCCTTTTAATATTTGTCATGCCACTATTTTATATGCTTTGATTTCATATTTATAATAAATTCGGAATTTTAAATCATTCATTTAAAATCAAACACTATAATGATTCAAATCACTTGATGTGCTCTTCCCTGGAAACCCTCCCATCTGCCATTTGCAAATCTCAGGCATTTCCCTTTCAAATATAGCAATGTACTGGCTCCACAATAAGCATCTCAGTGGAAAAAGAATATTTGAAAAACAGTAGCATGTTGTGAATGGCAGTCAGCACTGGGAGCTAAGTGCCTTAAAGATTTTACATACTTCTGATAGTCAGCTTATTTTGACATAGATCAGAAAAATATTATTGTATTTTAAATTAAGATTGCTAAAGCAAAATTTCAGCAGTAAACTGTGTTAATTTGGTGTGATTTAATTGGCACAAGTCATTAAGGTTTTCTCTTTTTTTCAAAGGGAGATTTATTAAAATGCAGTTGAGTATTTGCCTGGGAAAATCCAAGGTAGATTATTCTCACTGCTCCTCCATGACCAAAACCTTATAATGAAATATTTTTAAAATGTGCATTCTGTGACTCTATAGACAGGAATATTTTCCTCTGTGACCTCATCTAGAGAAGACTGAAAAGAGGAGAATCCAGAAAAGAATGAGAGATTCAGATTCTGAACTAGGTGTGACTATTTGAAGGAAGCCAACTTCTCCTTCTCTGTATACGTAGAACCTAACCTGTATTGGTTCAGTTCAGTTTCCTAATCTGGCAAAAATTAAACTGGATTTGGCTCAGGATATAAATGCAAAACTATGCATTCTATAAATGCAATTGCACTTCAGTCTAATAAAGTTATCAGAGTGTCTAGAGGCCCCAGGGTAAAACCAGCATGCAGGTGTATTAACAGTAGTTAATTTCCAAATAATATACTAAAACGTGGTGCTTGAGACAATGGTATGAGTTCTGAAAATTTTTCACTTTAAGGATCTGAAAAGTATGAGATTTTTATAGTAAAAATAAGTTGTCATTATCTGTGTTAAATAGTCAAAAAGTAACTGGTACTTTTTGGTCTTAGGATGGTTATCATTTAGAATTGCAGAGTGCTCCAGATATAAACATTTTGTATGCAGGTGTCTTCATAAACACCTCTGTTCTGGTTAATGTCTTACTGAAGTAACAAAATACTAAATCCCTGATTTATCAGAGCTGTTTAGTCAACAGCTTTAGCCATATTATTGGCTTTATGTTACCAATGTGCTATAAACCAACATAACCTCTCAGTTTGTCAAGCATATGCTATTCTTACTATTTTCATGTTAATAGGAAACTGCAGTAGCATTTCTAATAATATATTTTTTGAAATCTCATAGCTAAAGCAACAAATGTGTCCAGAACTCCAGATGTTTAAATTTCAGTTATATATGATATATATCTAACAACATGTAAACATTGAAAGGCCAGTTTTGAGTTGTGTGTTTTCTTTCTGTAACTGAAATGTGCAATTACATTTGGCAGTAAGCATGAATACTGCAAAATATTAAGCCATATAAAGACCATGGAGCATTTAATTTAGAACAGATTTCTAAAAGCAAAGCTGCTCTTCACCATTTGCTCCTTTCTGTATGGGTCATTCACCCACTGCATACAAAAAAAAGTATTTCCCATCTTTGGATGTAAGCAGCTGAGTGATTCCTCAGAATTTAAAAAACAAAACAAAACAAAACAAAAAAACAAACCAACCAAACAACAAACAAACCACAACTTAAATTTTGTTTCAATAAATCTAGGTTTAAAATGTCCCACTTTAGTTCCAAAACCAGTTCAATCCAGGAAATTCTACCCTGGAAAAAACAATTATTTCACATCTTAAATAAGCATAAAAATTCCATTGACCCACAAGGAGTGTGATGATGGCTCAGCTAAAAATACAAGCACTGAAAGAGTTGTGGGTTTTATCCTTGTCCTGTCAAAGCTAAGAAGGCAATTCCCTCCGAGCTCAATTGGGTCAGTAATTCACCCTTTGAGCTTTGCCTTCCAATTAACCATATCATTTGAAATCTTCCTTCTTCAGTCTTTCTTTGTCACTCAGTCTTCCTTCTTCCCAAATTTTTGCTCATCTGCTAGAAGTTTTGTCCTCTTTTCCTGGGACCCATCCCATATATTTTAGTTTTCTTTATTTCTGAATTATGTTATCTGTACTAGTGTAGTGACGGGCACAGGAGAGAAGGAAGCAGTGAGAAACAAGAGCTCAGAGTCTGGGGCGATGTTAGAAACACATCTCAGCAGGGTGACCATCACATGGCACACGTTTTATTGCCAGCTGCAGGTAACTGAAGCCTAAAGGCAGGATGTAAATCCAGCTACATCCCTACTGCCTGGGTTTTGAGTGTTTCACAGTCCTAACCTGGGAAGGAAATTCAGAATGGAAAAAATCTATTGATTTATACCACACAGAAGAGATGATTCTTCCTATGTGATCCTTGTGTCTATGAAAATTGCCATTACAAAACATAGATTGTGTCCTGAAGTGACTATTGCAACCTTGAACTATCTGTATTTCTGTAAAGGAAACAGTTTGATTACTCTCAAAATGAAAATGCTACAGAAGTTCTCTTTTTATTCTGTCTTTCTTAGGGTTTCTGGAGGAGAACTCTTTGAACGAATCATTGATGAAGACTTTGAACTGACAGAGAGAGAGTGTATTAAATATATGAAGCAGATTTCAGAAGGAGTTCAGTACATCCATAAGCAGGGTATTGTCCACTTGGATTTGAAGCCAGAAAATATTATGTGTGTCAACAAGACCGGTACAAGTATCAAACTCATTGACTTTGGACTTGCACGAAGATTAGGTAATGATTTTTCTGCCTATTTCAATATGACATGGGGAAAAGGGTAGGACAAGCAGTAATTCATACTTACTAGTATATTCTTTTGTGTATAAAGAGTAAATATACATGTTTAAATAGTTCTGGTTTTAGGAAAAAATAGAAAAAGAAATAAAAAAAAGACATTCAAGAATGAGAGTAGGGCACCACATCTGCAAGAGGAGTTTGAAGTGAAGTGCATACAATCTACCTACCTGTTTCTGTGGCTAGGGTATCCTTGTAGATAACTACTACATGGTAGTAGTAATGTTGACAAATATTTACATTTGCTACAGAAAGACATAAACACTAACTCTGTAACTGTAAAAAAATAGAACAAAACCTTGATCTTCATGAATACTGCAAATCCTTGAAACTTTTGTAATAGCAGGAGTTAAGGTGACTTTCTAGAAGCCTTTCAGATATGGATAATTACCTTCAATTCACATTTCACCATTAGTTTTATGATTTTTTTATCCTAAACTGCAGCACATCATTATAAATGTTAAACATGGGAGGAATTCTATAAAGAGCTGTGTTTTGATCATGCTCAAAATTATTAATAAAATAGCACTACTTAAAAATAATGCAATGGCTTGGGGGTGCTGGGGGAAAGTTCTGTTTGTCAAGCTGCTCCTACTCTTCCTTAGCTTTTTTTAGCTGCTTCCTATCGATCAATTTGGAATAAGCTTTCCAACGTGCTTTGCAATTTGAAAGCCAAAGGCCTCAGAGGGTTCTTATCTTCATATTGCTCAGCATTAATTCAGCTCTAAAAAGCAGCCCTCCCACTGTGTTTGTTAATGTTAAACAATACCAGCATCACACACTGATCTTCCTTAACCTTGTATTTTCACAAGAGAAAAAACAAATCATTCCAGGAACTGAAAGTACCTAAATACTTTATGAACCTCTTACACTGGGAGAGTTAAGATTGGTGGCTCATCTGCCATTAAATTGATTGGGGCAACTCATATGAATTGCTACTATCTATGTAAAGGGGACCACAGCTAGATTCTTGGTTGTAATGTTTTGCCTTCTCTCTATAAGCAAAATGATATTTAATACTCATTACAAAGTAGAACAATCATTTTTGTAAGAATAATTTGGAATTACAACCTTCTGGGTTTTGTTATCTGATCGTACTACTTCTTTTGACACGTAACAGTCTCCTGCATACCCAAGAATATAATTTACTAAAACAAACCAAAAATTGTATGTTGAATGAATAGAGGAAAAGAAATCTGCTTTTCAGATTTTTAGATGATGTTCAGCTCCAAAAGGGTATTACATGAATCTTGGTCACATGGACACTGTGAACTCAGAGACAAGGTGTTTATTTCATTTGTTAGAAGACATCACTGCCATTTATGTTCCTTCACCAGTACAGAGCCAACAGTTTTCTGGGAGCATGAACTGGATTTTGTTCTTGTTGAGGAAACAGATGAACTGTTAATTAAGTTCCAATGCTGAAGTCTTGGTTATCAGAGGTGCATCAAAGACTTCATCCCATGGCATTCCATCTGTCAGCCTGAAACCTGCACATTTACTGCTGAACTGAGTGGTTTTTATCAACAAGAGATAGAATGTAACCACCGAATGGCCTTTTTATTGAAATTTCTTCAACTACTTCTTTAACTTCAAACAAGAGTTAAACCCACATATGGCAAAAGAAAGACCCTGTTTTCAGTATCCTGTTCATATTCATCAGTTTTTCCATTTCTCTGTTAATATTGTGGCATCACTGTATATTGCACGGCTGGCAGGAGCTTCTGAGCTGCTACAGTCATGTCATAGGTGGTAAATCTCTAACCTATATATAACTTTTCTTGATGTAGAAGGATGAAAGCTAAAGGCACTGATGCTGATTTTGATTTTACAATACTGCACATTCATTTGGATGAATATGTTGCTAATTCTTGCAAAGTTACATTACAGGCATTTGCTGTTTCACCAGCAGGCTGTTCTGGATAACGCAGTGTATGTGGCATTTTCCTAGGAAGAGAGTGTGCCCTCCCATTCCATGCCCATAAAGCAAAAGCACCATATTAATCCTGAAGATGTTTGCAACATTTTGGTTGAGATGTTTTCCAAAAGTAGAAAACCATTTTTAATGTTTCTTCTACTTACAAGTATGGCTAAAAGCACTTTTCAGTAAGTGCTCTCTTCTTGCCAGTTGTCTTACATGGTGCACTGAGGGCACACTCCTCCACTTGTGTTCCTTCAAACCTTGTGATTTTTAAATTGGCTGTGAAATTCAGTTGGGCTTTGATACATGTGGGATTGGAGCCCTCATACTATGGACCTGACCCTGACTGAGCAGAAACTGCTCAACCAAGGGACTGCTGAAGGGAACAGTGGCTGATTTTGCAGTTCAACTTCTGAGATTTACTTTTAAATTTTTGCAGCTATTGCAAACTAATACATCTAAATATTCAGTGTTTTGATCAGTTTTAAAGAAATTGGGATCAGCTCCTTCTGCAGTCATCTTCTGCAGCTAATTAGTTCTCTTGCACTGTCAGGAAATACCAAAGCTGCAGTGGGATATTTTCCTGACCTTTTTTGGTGTGCTGAGGAACACATGTAGAAAATTGTTTAAGATAAACTTCTTAAGGAGAAAAGAGAATGGGTTTTGAGTACTGTAAAGATTTTTTTAAAAAAAATTAGTTGATTATACAGTGTTGGCAAAAGTTTCCAGCTAGCTTGTCATCTTTCTGTCTGCACTGAGGATATCCAAACATAGATCCTACTTGTGTACTAAGCTTGTAAACATCTGGGTAAAGATTTGACATATTATTGCATAGAAAAGGTCTATTCTTTTATTTTCTTTTTTCTTTTATACACAGAAAATGCTGTATCAGTTGTTTCACACTATGCTTGCACTCAAATGCCATGTTTTCAAAAAACATTTCTCTGACCTGTGGGCAGCACATTTCATACACCAGCCTCTTGCATACACAGTGGTTCATGGTAGTTTACACAGTGCACAGAAAAGCCTCCAAACTTGGATGTGAGCCTGAGATTTGGACGATCATGATGAAGCTTTTAGAAAATAGGTTCTTTGTGACAAATTTCAGTAATTTTTCAAAAGGACAGTTGGAAAAAAATGTAGGCATTGACCTTAAGAAAAGACAAATGGGAAGATGGTATCTTAGGCTTCCTGATTGGCCTTGGAAGGGTGATCTCTCACTCCTCGTTGCCACCGTGGAGAAGACATCGCCCTTGTTTTAGACTAAGTCTCTTTAGACTGGATATTAGGAAAAGGATCCTACTTTTGGGGGTAAGAAACTCTGGTTATGTGAGTGTGGGGATGTTGTGGGATAGCTTTTGAATGTGCTTTTTAAAGGCCAGTCAGACAGCTGGCAGGAAGGTCTTGATGTCGGTCAGCTTGCATGGGAGGATCTAGGTGATCTCCTGGGGCAGCTCCCAGGCATTTTTCTGCCTGTTTCTGTATCTAGAAATGGGTACTCTCTGCATGGAGGGGTGTCTGAAAGCAGGGATAACATTGGAAAATGAGGTTTCTGCATTTAATTTACTGTCACCGTGCCATCATTAAGCAAATTATTAACCCCATATATCCTTCAATTTTCATTTGGTAAGTTGGGGATTTGCATACCTCAGAAGAGCACTAACCTAAGTGATTACATTTTAAAAAATGGCTTAACAGCTTTCACTGGAGGCAACTGTAGGTGTGGAGTCAGTACTGGGATCAGCATTTATGTTGCAAAACATGGTAGAGGAAGTTCAGGCAAATAAAAATACTCTGTAATGATTCAGTGTTTTGGACAAGTAGCTTCTGTTGTAGTCTTCTCAAAACTTTGATTTGCTGTTGTCTGAGGTTTTTTAAGCTTTTCTCTTGATTACAGAGCTGCAAATCTCTTGTAGTAAACTTAATAGGAGCAGGATTGCAATCTCTTACACCTGTTTTTCTTCCATTTCATATCTGTTTTGTTTAGATGGTAATGTCGGGTGGGGGGGGATGGTTCCTCACTATGTCATTCTGTTGTGCCTAATCTGGATGCTACTCTTGCACAGAAGATACACAGAATGCAATGAATCTCACTTAAGACAAAACATTGATTGCTCAGGCACCTGTACAGACTGGACAAGAGTTTCTCAACTTAAATCCAAGCCTGTTTCAAGTCAGAAACAACATATTTCCTGACATTTTTATATTTTTATAATACAAATTTCTTACTGGGATTGGTTTTTTTCCCCAATCTCTAACCCATTCCTTAGTTTCATTCCTTCCTGACCTTAGTCTTTTCTTCTTCTTCCCATCATATTTAGAATGAGCATCAGTAAAAATAAGTCCATTGAGATTTGCCTAATAAGTTTTATCTAAATGACTTGTGTATCACACTATAAACAGAAGTTAGACATATCGCTCATAGCTGCTCACTGGCAGCATAAACTGGCAATACTAGGTTCTATACAGGTTGTTATTCTACTTTAATCCCTGTATTTTCCAGTAGAGCACTACTGATTGGTCAGCACAAGAAAGATGAAGAGTTAATTCACGTGTCCCATCACCTCATTGTTTCAGTTCACATTGCTAATAGCAGTAGCTTCATTGTAACTCATTTTAAAAGCATCCGCATAGTGTGTAAGCAGAGCCAAATGTAGGACACCTGTGCTACTAAGCATTTGTGGTTCCCCTTCACCACTTTAGAGCTCCACAGGTATGCTTGTAGGCAAGCCTGGTTTTGAGAGCAGCCTTAAACCCAGTTTTACTGACAAGGTAGTGATCTTGTTTCACCACCAAACTGTGCCAGTTCAGATCTCAGAGACATGCAACCCCATGCTGATTTTCTTTCCTGTTTAAGCTATAAAAAAATGAGTTGGATAAAAATAGTTACTTATTATTATTTTATCACTACTGTTTCTTTTTATAGCAGAATCCCTGAGCAGATCCTGGAGCTTTGATAAATCTTAGATAATTTGTGAAAACTTCAACTTCTTTCTAACACTGGAATCCTGAAGTCCTCTTGTGCAGCTGCTACAATGATGGAGGCTCAAACACTTTTGTAGTTCATGACATGCAAATCTGAATTAAACACTAACATTTCTCCTCTTAGACTTGGTCTTGTGGAAACTCCTTGCAATGGAGTACAACTCCCTGTATAGTGCTGTGTGCTTGAGGATGCTTAATAAATAATTGTTTATTGCTATACATGTATCAGCTAAGAAAACAGCAGTTCAAGCATTATTTATTTTTTCTGATAAGGATCTTTAAGAAAAATCACAAATATGAGGACAAAGCCCGTTTTCCTGTTACTGGAGAATAATTGTTTTTAAAAATCTACATGCAGCAGTTAATGGTTTTCTCTTTCATTCTTCACAGAAAATGCAGGTTCTCTGAAAGTTCTCTTTGGGACACCTGAGTTTGTGGCTCCAGAAGTTATAAACTATGAACCTATTGGATATGAAACAGATATGTGGAGTATAGGTGTTATCTGCTACATTTTGTGAGTACCTTTGCTATTCTTAACACAAATCCTGACAGTTGCTGAACATACAAAATTTCCATCAACTTTTGAATTTTCTGGTTTTCAGGCCTTTTGTATTCTAATTAGCAGCTCCAGCATGTTAATAAAAATTGTCTGTTCTCTGAAGGGTGTAACTGGTAAAGTGCAGAACTAGCAGTTCTGGAAATTCAGCCATTTAGGGCTATACATCTTCCATTATAAATCGGTGATGTTTCATATCTTTTTAAAAAAATGTGATGACAGTATTTTATTATTAACATTGAACTATTTTTCCTTCCCAGATGTTAAAGAGAAATGTATGGGCATGCACTACTAACTGGTAATTTCTATTCTTTCATTCTCAAGAGAGAAATTTTTTATGAAATTTTGAGGTTGTCTTCTTCAGATTGTATCCCTTGTGGGACAGACTAAAGTATCCCAGCATTCCCATATCTGTTCACAGTGCATTTTATCTTATTACTAAGCACAAACCACGGGATAAATACATTTTATAAGCAGCATGGATCAAGTTCGTGGAAATATTTTAGAGGACGGTTGGCTGCAGCTCTTGGTTATGTATTTTAGTATTTGATTTGATCTTTATATGTGATTTGATAACAGTGATTATGAACTTCAGTGGGTCTAGAGCAATGTATATGGAAATAGGATCTCCTGCTTGCCTAGAACAGCAAGCAGTCTTCTTCCAACTGTGAATTTACAGATTGATGCCATATAAACAAATGAAAAAAGAAGCTCAATTTAGAGCATGTTTTTTTCTCCCTCACTCCAGTTTCAGTAGTAAGTAAATGGCAGATCTGCTTTGCACTCATTCTTTTAAAAGGCTCCTCTCAATACCTTACGTTCTTTTTAAGTCCCCTCTGCCCTGGCTACTGGCTTATTTGACACCTGACAAAGCACAGTTGTTTGCTTCATCTTTACTCAGTCTTTCTGTGATTCTTCTTGCCTTGTCAGCCTATACTTGTTCTCATACTATTCTAATTTCCAAACTAAGCAACATAATTTTCTTTCTTGTCCTGTGCAAAAGCTACTACATCAACTTTCTTACTCCCAGCAAAGACTTGGAATATTTCTGTTATCTTCTGGTTTTTATGTGAAGGGTGCTACATTCTTCAAGGTCACTTTGCTCTGCCAGTTTATTTACAGAACCTTTATTTTCCATTCACTTCCAGCATTTCTTTCTAGATCTTGAAAGCTCGTTTGGATCACTCCGTAGTTCAAATAATGTAGACCACACAGGCAGTACTCAGATGACAAATGCATTTATTTCTCTAGCTTCTGAGGCCTCCTGAGTTACAGAGCACTGGAAGAGCGGCATGGAGAGCCCTGCCTGCCTGCACAGCAATGGAAAACCCAAGTTACATCAATGTTGCATTGCCCCCTAGAGGCCTTTTACACGTTAAGGAACAAAAACGTGAACCACAGTGTTATACGCACATTTGGGGAGTTTAACGCCTTTTGCCGCCATTTGTTATCAAAGTATACGACGAGGCTTTGTGTGTTTACAGTATAAGCAGTGACGTGTCAGACAACCGAGGCAAAAATCGGTGATAGCAGCTGTGTGTGCTCCTAAGGCAGGCACCCAGGGTTGCTGCTCCAGTGTGGTCCGTGCTGGAGAACATCGTTGTCATCCAAGCTGACAAGGAAAGGGAGAAGGTGAAACAGATGGAGAAAAGGTGAAACGCTTCCCAAAGACCAGTCTGCCAGCAGTGGGAGAACTGCTTCTTCCCAGTTTCTCTGTGCCACCAGAAGCAAGATATTTGGATGCTGTAATGTTTAGCTGATGGGATTGATGTGGCGTTCCACTTGATTCAGATGACCTGCTATGCCTTATGAATTATATTATAAAATAACTTGTTTGCTAAGGTGTCTTTACGCTCATTTAATTCTTCATGAGGGGAAAATTACATTGCCCAAATGCAATGGAAATCTTCCTTTTGATGCATAGCTATTGCCACAATAATGACTAACAGTAATAATCAGCTTTTGTCTTTCTTGCCAAAAGAATAAAGTAATAGAAGCTAGGGAAGACCTGTGAGTCATCGCTTGGACTTTCCCTCTCCACCCCAGAGTGACAGGCTCACAATCTGTCTTCACTTCCTTAAAGCCCAGCTATTTTTGCAGACTCACAACTATGAGCCATTATCCAAAATGGACCATCATATCAGCATTACAGAATGCAAATAAAAGTCATTGAGAATTGCATCTCTCTTCAGTTGTAGCTCTGCTTTCCTGTTTTGATTATAAGCTCAGAACTGCCGAATCTCACGCACGAAGTATAAGACTCACTCATCTCGTGTCTGCCTCACACTCCATCACTGTGCTAGTAATTTAGCATTTGCATCTGGTCTCCCCATGACACGGTGAGTGGGGCCATGAAGGATGAGGTGAGTGCTGCAGCACCACTGCACTTAAGGGCAGTTTGCTAAAGGCAGCTGATGGCCAGAAGCTGCTCTGTCCATCATATGTCTTAAGTGAAGCAGCAGGGAGCATGCTATTGCATGACTCGACATAACACCTCTTTTAAGGCAGGATTCTAGAGTGTTGAGAGACCTACAACCTGCCTAGAAAGAGACTGGGTTTCCATTATGACCTGTACAACAATGAATACAGACCAGGTCTAGCAAAGCACTGTGGAAGAGATCTCTGTGGGTGAAGGGTCTTCCCTGCAGAACAATAAATGGGTGGGATGTAATCTCAGGTAGGGTACAGGGTGACAGGGCTCCTCCAAAACACTCCAGCAAAACCTCTCTCCTAGGCTTCTGCTGTGCGGGCATAATAAGTACATATACCGCACTCTGTTGGGATGCTGCATCTGCCTGCCTTATGGCATGATTGACTTAATTCCATCCTACAGCTCATGGGTTCCCTTTCCACATTTCTAAGCCACACATTAAATCCTTTTAATCTTTCTGGATAACTTATTCAGTCCTGTCTCTTCATCAGTCTTTGTTCTTCCTTAAATTTCCCTGTTTGTATTCTCCACCTCATGTTTTTTATCTTCCACTTTTATCTTGTTCTCCATCCTGTTCTACCTCATAGTACTGTCCCACATACTTAAGCTGATCTATGGCCTTTGAAGTAACAGGCCACAAATATTATAGCTTGTGTATATCATCTCCATTTATGTCTGTTTCAGTGTTTCTTTCTACATTTGCAATAACCTTTATCTAATGAAGGTTAAACCTTCTGAATTCTTTCCAGATCTTTCTGTCCCATTTATTCTTCTGGGCATTGCTGAATTTGTTTGTTGTTTTTTCTACTTCTAGTTTTTTTCTGATAATCCATTTGGATAGTCAGTGTTTCCAATATTTAGTAATCTGAAACAATTTCTAAATTCTATTCTTATTTCAACCCAAATTTCAGTCTAAGATTTCAGCACTGCTTGTGCATACATTGAAAGCGGAGAGCCCTTCTCCTTCTGTCACCATAGAATCTGACTAGTTTCAGTGAGGAATTGGCTGTGGCTGATTCAAACCTTGGCTTGCTTTTCATTAGTTCCTCTTGCTTTATCAGTGCCAGGCAGTATATATCTTTTGAGAGTAGCTGATCTCTGTTGACTAATAATTTTTTAACATGCTATATTTTAGGCTGGTTTTTGATATCAGATTTGATCTTGCTATATACTCTTTTCCTTCAGCACCTTCCTAATAACACACACCCTGATTCTTCAAACATTCCCTTTCCTTTTTATCTATTGTGTTATTCATCACTGCTGTTATTTCTCCCTTGTTTGGTAGTTTGGGTTGGTTGAAAGATCTTTTGACATCATTCATCTTTTGGGTGTGCTGACTTGGGACTTTGGTAAGGCAAGACACGCTGCTGACTTACACTTGGCTCCATGTTGTATTAAAAATATAAGCCTTGTTATTTTAAAGATGAGCGAGCACTCCTTGTTCTTTCAATAAAGCAAGTTAGGAGGGCTTTAATGTCATGACTGTACTGCTCAAAAGAAAATGAATGGCACTAGCAAATTGTGATTCCTCATTAATCCACTGGGCATGTGAAACAAGGATGAGAAAGGAGTAACACCCTTGCTTCAGCAATCAGCTGTTTTCCTTCACATGGGTTCAGTGGTCTGTTTCCTCCTTGAGATGACTGGTGTGGGTGTCGGTCCTCAGCTAAGGAAAAGGTGGTTTTGTGCAGTGAATGTGTGTCCCTTCCAAAGTAGCCTGAGATTGTTTATTTATTTCACTTGTAAAAGAGTTAAATTACTACACGATCTCCAGGGTGCAGGAATTATCATGATCTTATTTGATGTGACCTGCACAGGTTTATCAAAAACTGATAGCACTCTTCATACTGAGATCTGTTACTTATTTTCCCTGCTAATGCAATGCAAAGACTAAGGAGGAGCTCAGTGTCATCAGCCCAGATCGGTAGCTGCTGCAAGCACTGCTTGAAGAGGAATGCTCAGAGTCATGACTTTTCGAGACATGCAGCAAACTCATCTTTCCTGGATTAGAGGCAGTCTTCATGCAAAGATTTCCAAGTGAAATGCTTTGGGGTTTGTTACATAGACAGTGAGACCAGCGACCACACCAGACCCTTTTGATCTTAAATGTTTCTAAATCTGCACTCAGAGCTTTGTTGGAACAGACCAATAAATGTTAAGGAACTTCTAGAGGATAAATTATTTTTCTTCTTTATTTAGAAGTGGAAACTCTGAAAGATTTTCTAAACAAATGGTCCTTAACATGCCAGGAAGATGCCTGCTTAAGTAGCTGGAAGAATGTTTTCAGTAAACAACTTGGTGCTTGTCTAATAGTAACTTTGCATGTAAGCTCAGTATTAATTTTCTGGAGTGGTAGCTCATCTTTATCACTTAGCTTCAGCATTCCAAAAAGAAATTTTTTCCATAATCTGTCAAAAGATTTGCTGGGCCATTATGACTTTAAATGGCTATTAAGAAATGAACAACCAAGATTTAGGTCAATGAAATCTATGCTAAAGATAAGAATTTCGGGTTATGATCTACATTAATTGCTGGATTTTGTTTTCTGACTATAAACAAGGACCCAGTTCTCCTTACAACTATTTCCATGACATGCAAGTGATTCACAGTGCAAAACTGTAGTAGAGAGAGGAAATTATTTTAGCCTTATAAATTTGCAACATCACATTCAGAAATACGAAAATAGCTTCATTGAAACGTTTGCATGAGTACTGTTACACTGGTATTTGGAAATTACAAAGTGAGTGGAGGCTTAACTAATACCTACCTGGTAATCTACCAAATGCATGGGATGGGTCAATCCTACCACAGCATTTAAGATTTTATCTGATCATTTTGTCATACAACTATTTTTTTTTTAAAAAAAAGGCAACCAAAAGAACCAAAGGGGTTTTTTCCTCTCTAATCCCCTCCTATTTATCCTCATCCCTCAAAAGCTGTGTGTGACATGCAGTATCCCTTTACCCAGAAAGCGACACGTCTTTAGAAGCACTGCCTCTCACGACAGTGTGGAGCAGTGGTGTTTCCACAAGAAGCAATGTCTCTGTACCTGAGCAGTCTTTTTAGCATAGAAATACTCTCTCATTACTGCAGCTTTAATTTCTGGAAATAGGCCAAAATATTATCTAATGTAGCACAAGACCTGCACAATACTATTTGTGGTAATACTATGCAGAGGTCACCTTTGCCATCCTTCGATCAAGTATTGAAGGGAAATGGGATTGTTATTGCTCTGGCTGCCCAAGGGTGTCCTCTGGAATCTTAACTGGATGATGAGAAGACGTGCATCTCCTACATTGCCAGTGAACTAAAGAAATACTTGACAGACCCTTCATTTGTATAAAATGTGAGCCTTTTTAACAGCCACTGAATTGGCTGAGAGATTATTGCACTTTACTACATAATCAAAAAAGAGACAACTTAGCAATCAGTATCTGGCACCCAGAATTTAGAACTGCAGTCTGGATAAGATTTTTTCACTTTCTAAAACTTTATAGAGAACAATGATATTGTCATAAATAGGAAAATGCTTAAATATCTGAGTGGAGAAAGGTTTAAGGCCCTGCAGGAGTGCTTTTCTGATTCTGGGACAGAGATTTTGCTTCAACAATTTACCTGGCTGTGACAGCTCAAGTGCACGAGGGCGGAACAGAGTCATTGCGCCGCAGCTGTGTCAGCTCCTCAGTGCTATCAGGCATAAACCTTGTTCCTTCCAGTAAAGTAAGTGTCAGAGAACAGTCGCAGTAAACTCGTTTTATGTGAGCATTTTTTGGTACGTTAATCTTTCAGTTTTCTGTAACTCATGCCTATCATGTGTTCATAAATGGGTTTATGCCCCTGTATACATTTATAAAGTCATTCTTCACCGTTGCATCTGAATACATCCCCTATAATGGCAAGTAAGACAGCAAATACCTTCTGTTCTGTTTTACCTCTTTCTGACTGAGAAGAAACAAACCTTTTATCTTCATCTCATGTATTATTACTAGTGAATTTCTAAAGTATACACGTAAGATTCTAGACTCTGCTGTACTGCACACAACTTCCAGAAATGGTAAAAGATTTAGTATCTCCTTTGTCTGAGGCTTCAAAGAGTGTGTGCTTCTGCTTTCCTTATAGAAGTAAAGACCCTGGGAACAAATTCTAAATCAGATTTTTAATGTAATTAGTAACAAAAGAGTAGCAAAGTAACTTTGAAGGAAATTATACTAATATTATTAATCTAGTAGCTGACTTTGTTTGATCTCAATCTCTTTTTCTACAAGTCTTTTTTCTGATATCCAGTAACATTAAAATATTCATATAGTATTTTCAGAACCCTAATAAGTTCCATTTATTTTTCCATATTAAAAAAAAATAAATATACTACTGTTGAAATGTAACTGATCATTGTAACGGTTTAACGTGATTGTACAAAGAAAGCAAATCAAGCCTGTAAAATTTCATGAAGAATAGGTTATTATGTAAATAGCCTGCCAGGAAGAAGACCTGGAAAATTGAGTAATTTGTAGTTCTGAGGAATAAGCAACCTTTCACCTGAAAGATTTTACTGAAACGGTGATATATATACAGGAATCAAAAGTATCTGGATGCACAAAGGTGCAGTATAGTAAAGGACAATGCTCAAGTGGAGAAAGATAATCTGCAAAAATGACACCATGATGTTCTGTAATTGCCTTTCACTGGCAATTTATCAGTTATATTGACTAAAAAGCCTTGTAAGCTCAACTTAGGTTGTAAAAGAGAAGTACTTCCATTTCATGCAACATGATGATTGACAACATTAAGACCAAATTACTTTTGGATGCATCTGCATAACTCTACAGCCTGCAGTGATATAGCACTGTTTTATCTGGCTACATAATTCAGGGTGGTTTTGTTTACAAAATAGCCCTGTGGATTTCATGATCTCATGATGCATCTTTCTTCTTGGGCTCTCTCTGCAGAGTAAATGGAATAAAATATACCAAAAAACTTGGTTTGACAGTAAAACCAGCAAAATCATTCTGAAAGCACCAGGAAAAAAAAACCCAAAAAACAAAAACAAAACCCAAACTATTCAACTGAATTTGGTGTGAAAATTGCAGTATTATTTTGCAGAACTAGACGAGTCATTTCACAAACTAGTATGCTCTACTTTCATCTAATTCTAGTTCTGTCCTCAGAAATGTCTTGGGAAAAGAGAAAGAAACAGCAAAAATTTTCCTTTCAGTTTTGCAGTCAAAATTCTAGTTTCCTTCCCATAAGACTATCTGTAATTAGCTTTGAGTCCTATTTTTTTTTAAGGGTGCTTTTAATGATAAAGATCTGCAGAGCATAGGAGATGCCACACACGATTTTAGTTTGCTCCTCTGATAATGTGCAGATTGACACAGCTTGTTTTGTGTCTATTTTATCCCCAGGGTCAGCGGACTTTCTCCTTTCATGGGAGACAATGACAATGAAACCCTAGCCAATGTTACCTCAGCAACATGGGACTTCGATGATGAGGCTTTTGATGAAATCTCTGATGATGCCAAGGACTTTATCAGCAATCTACTAAAGAAAGATATGAAGTAAAGCTGTTGGACTTGATACACTTTCTGTGTTTGCATTTAGCTGAACTTGTCATTCTTGTTTCCCCACTGTGAATCTCCACCTCCATGGGGGCACCTCTGACAATACTTTATAAGGAGCTCTGTGTGCCGTGCAGCTCTGGTTTATTTTATGAGCAGGGTGTAGGGTCTGAATGGAGTGCTTTCTTTTAATCACCTTCTCATTCTGCTTTTTCTTTCCCTTGGGCAAGATGCACCCTGAGGTTTTGTGTGGCTACTCTTTATCTTCACAGTTGTGTGACACATATTCCTGCATGACATGTTGTGCCTTGATCTGAATGGGTTGCAATTTTGCCAGATTTATTTCCATGTGTTCCTTTTAAATTCAGTACCTCTGAGTAGGCAGCTTTCCTGTAAATCTACTAATGGGGCACGGAAAAGAAAAAAAAAAAACAAACAAAACAGAGTTGGAAGCCCGGGTTATATCAGACTGAACAAACCAAGGAAGGAAAACTTAATTCTTCCAATGAGTTTGCCATCGGATGGAGAACAGAGGGTTATTTATCTGTGTACCCTGAACACAGTGAAGAATGTGTGTGGCTTGATTAGAGATTTGCACTGTTTTGTTAAATATTCAGTGCTGCAGGGAAGAAGGGTGTTAAGTGGTGGGAAAAGGGAAATCTCTGTAAGTGAAGAAAAGGAGATCAGGAACAGGGTTCTGCCAGCATGAGGTAGCTGAATCATTGCCATTGTGGCTCTGCTGTATGCATTCCATGCCTAAAACATATGGCTTTTCCTGCTTTGTTTTATAATGTTTTATTAACACTTAAAAATGCACAGTTTCCTCTCAAAAAAAAACCCTACAGAAATTGTGAAAATGAGTTTAAGAAGTAAGCATGGCTGGGAAAGCAGTGCCATGTGATCTATGTTGCTGAATTTAGGAAACAGAAAAATCATCTCAGAAAAGAAAGCATAAAATAATATTAAAGCAGGTAGGTTCAACTGTGTTTAATGGCAACACTGACTAGTCTTTTTATATAAAAACAGGAGTCGCTTAAATTGTACTCAATGTCTTCAGCATCCTTGGCTGCAAAAAGACACCAAAACCATGGAAGCCAAAAAACTTTCCAAAGATAGGATGAAGAAATATATGGCCAGAAGAAAATGGCAGGTAATGAAGAGAACACAGAATTGGGCTAGTTATCCTAATAAGTCTCTTTATTGCTAATGTTTATGATTCTGAGAAATGTGTCAAGCCATGTGGTTTCTGCAGCTGGTGAAAACTCCAGTGTGGCCAAAGTATGAATGCAGTAAAGCAGGTTTGGTTTCGACTGGTGAGCAGTAGGAGGGCGCATGGCTGCATATATATTAACACATGATGATTCCATTTCAGGCTACTAAAAGGCGCATGAGTTCAAGTACAGTTTTCCTATTCTTTTTGGGGGGTGACCATCTCTCCTCCCTGCCTTCTCCATGCCACAGAGGGCTGGGGCATTATGTTATCCTTAATAAACCTGAACAGCTAGGGAGAAGCTTCTCTGCCTGGCCTCTCGAAAAATACCTCATTTTTGGTAGTTTTATTCTCCTAAGCCAGCAGTTCTGTCCTATTGGAGCACCAAGCTTGTCATGGATTTGGTCAGATTGGCTTAAAAATTTTCTTTGATGTATTTGGTCTCCATATCTTCTTTTTTCTTAATGCTGGAACTGTTGTAGCAGGTCCATCTGTGCTGTTCTGATAGCTGGGGGAGTTGATGTATAAAATCCTGGATCCAGACTTTTGAGTAACCTACAAAATATTCATTTATGTAAATCTACCTTATATTTCCTCTTACATTCTACTGTACGTGTTTCTGAGGAGCTCATGCAAGCTGTACAAAAATGCAAGTGTCCATACTAGAGGCAACATAGTCTGAGTATATTTTAGTATCCTGGTGGTTGATTCTTGAGCTTGTCAGAGGTCTGCTTCCACCATGCAGACGGTACTTTCTCATTCATTTCATATTAGGTGGTTATTTATCCTTGATGAAACTCAGTCCAGCCCATATGTCTATTGAGAGAGCTGTCCACCACCAGAGTTAAGTTCCAGTTAAACAGGACATAGCTTTTTCGCTGGCCCTCCTCTCACACAGTGCTTTTTATCCGCAGCTAACAGAGACATTCATTTAGGTATGAGTTCATCACGGGAAGTTTATATCTGCAACTAAATTTGGTAATTCAGTCCAGCCTGCTCTGTCTCTCCTAAAACAACAGAGCTATATATAAGCAGTTTGTCCAACAATTCCAGTGAGGTTTGCAGAGATCCCAGATAATTTGTCCGAAGCACGATTGTTACAGAAAATCACATGCCTGTTGGATTGGATTGATCAGAAGCCTTTTATGTTATGTCTTAGAAAACAGGCCATGCTGTCCGAGCAATAGGAAGACTGTCGTCCATGGCAATGATTTCTGGTATGAGTGGGAGGAAGGCCTCTGGGAGCTCGCCTACCAGCCCTATAAATGCAGACAAAGTAGAGAATGAAGGTAAGGAATTTTGCTGCACCGTATTTTCACCCCTCTCTGAATCAATCTAACTAAAACTTTTAGCAAAATGCTAGAGACCAATCACTGAGTTGGTTATTCCTGCTCTCTCTCTTTTTATCTTCTTTTTAAAAAAGGAATCTATCAAAATTCATTGTTCTCATATTGTTCTGCTACTCAAAATGCTACTCAAAAAGCATAAATATGGGCAGTAAACTCTTCTCTTTTTAAAGCCAAAAAAATAAAGCAGATTTGTCAGCTGCACTTTCTATCAGTTTGGGAATGCATGTTTATACAAAGATTACAGTGATGTATTGCCTTCTCATGCAAGCAAGCAAGCAATAAAGCATTAACACTTGCTGTAACCAAGACATGTACGCTGCATTAACCATGCTCCTCAGACAGGGGCATTTAAGAAAAAAAAAAAAAAGTGTCCACATTATTCCCCTATGTCCCCATTTGAAATGTGGATTTGTGGTGTGTGACAATCAGAGGTGCAGATGTTTGACACTTCTGAAAATCAAGTCATTTTGACATATCTACACAGACTGTGGGCCTGACACAAGTTGAACCGGTTTACCCCTCTGACCAGCAAAAGTCCAGGTTTGGTTAGAAACAAATTCAAGGGGAAAATAAAGATGATTTGTAGCATGGTGGCCTGCATGTTGATTTCATTCTATTTATGGCCTGAATCTTTGTCCAGCTGCAAAAGATTGGCACATAACTAAGCAGCTAACATCCTCCCTTTCCCATTAGCCTTACAGAATTAAGTGAAATAAAAGATGCTTTCATTACCATCTGGTAATTAAAAATTAAAATGCATCATTTAAGAACATGGCCTGTAAAATAATTAACTATCTCTTCGCTCTCCTTCAGATGCTTTCCTTGAAGAAGTGGCTGAAGAAAAGCCCCATGTAAAGCCATATTTTACTAAAACAATCCTTGACATAGAGGTTGTGGAAGGAAGTGCTGCTAGATTTGACTGCAAAATTGAAGGTACTTTGAATTAGCATATCTCTTTCTTTCTCTCCTTCCTTGCCAGTTTTCTACATTGTGCTGTTGTTTAACTTTTCAATTTATTTTCTGTAATGTTGTTAACTTGGTGTCATTTTGCTTTACCAATATCTGCATGTCACAGCATGAATATGTTGCAATAACAGAAATTCTCTGGAGCTGCATGGGCTTGTTCTGTGCTTGCCATAGAACAGGAGACTCCAAGAGTCAGTGTGTGAATCACTAATTCAGAATAGCAAGTGGGAACAGTGAGATGATTTTTGAGGCTAGAAACACTAAAAACAAGATGCAATGTATTACCGTAAATTGCAAGAGTACACTCTTAGAGACTGCTAACCAGAAACCAAGAATAAGTGGGAAGTCACTTGTCTGAAATAACAGACAAGTTTCAGGTGACCTCAAGATAACTTTAAGCCATGCATACATTGTATTAATGGCAAAGTAGTCCCTAACAGTGTATTTGCATGAGAACTAATGATAGTATCATTGTGCTGGTTACAAAAGTCACATCTAGAAAAAAACGTAGTGTTTGGGGTTTTTAACTTACGAGTTCAAGAAAGAAAACTCAGACTGCAATATGCAGATAGAAAGAATAAGTTTATGAAAAGGCACTTAAGGAGCTTGGGCTTGGTCAAGCTAACAGTCTGAAGGCCAAGACCGCTAGCACTTCTACTGCAAAGAGATTGAAGGTTCTGTATCACAGTCAATGAAAACTAGAAATCAGGGAGAGCTGTTAAAACAAAATGGATAGAGGCGGTACCATACTGCATGTGTTCAATTTAGACAATTTCTAATCTTAAAATGAGGTTCAGAAACTGCTTCACTGACCTTCTGCTTATTTGTTTCTGTGCTCCTAATCTCTTCCACTGCCTGTGTTTCCCACCTCACAGCGGAGATGTGAGGATGGATTATTGCTGCTGATGGGTGCTCAGCATGAGGGGTATGTGCATAAGTACTGCATGGAATAAAATGGATGTACCACAGCTGATGTTCCAAACTTCCCAGTGTGTCGCCATAATGTTCTTTGGGTATTAGGGATTCCTGCACTTTATTTCTGCTCAGTGGGAAGTGATCCTCCCATCACAGTCCAGAGTTTGGCTGAGACAACAAGCCTTCAATTTGTTGTAGCAGCCAAGAGTACTGTATAAGGGATTGTTCTCCAGCATGTATTGTACACCCTGATCTCAATGCTTCTAGTGTGGCGGAGACATTTGCTTCACAAAAGGTTCCAAAACTCCTGTTGAGATGCATAATCAAAATGCTTTTCTTAGACTCCCTCATCCTAACAAACACAAATAGGAAATGTGAGTGCCACAGTCACCATACAGGACAAGCTGGTGTGTAAGGAGCAGATTAGGAGGAGGAAGGTTCAGGATAGCCTCAACAAAGCAACCTGAGAAGGATATTAAATTGTAGTTGTAGTCCCAAACATCTTACCCTTGAAATTCTAAATCGTGGTTGTTGGGAACTGTGGTTTCCACAAAAGCTGCAACGCAAGGTATCTAGGAATCTAGTGAATACCTCAGTGATCACTTTCAGTTTTTTGCTATTCATAGTAAAGTTGTTTCTGGTAAATGCAAAATAAAAAAGCCTCACATTATCCATCTTTATTTTAAAGAGAATTCAATGACATTTTTGTATATTGTATATTGGCATGTCCATACAGACAGGGAATTAGAACTTAAAGTAATTAATACTCATTCACTGCAATTGCTGTTCTCTCTCCACTATTGCAGGCTATCCTGACCCTGAGGTAATGTGGTACAAAGATGATCAGCCTGTCAAGGAGTCCCGTCACTTCCAGATAGATTATGATGAGGATGGGAACTGTTCTTTGACTATTTCTGAAGTATGTGGGGACGATGATGCCAAATACACCTGCAAAGCTGTTAACAGCCTTGGGGAAGCTACGTGCACCGCAGAACTCCTTGTGGAAACAATGGGAAAAGAAGGAGAAGATGAAGATGAGGAGGAAGAAGAATGAAAGAAGGCTCAAAGGAAAAAAAAAAAATATTTAAAGACTCTCCTTATAAGGCTCAGAAAACCAAGTTATCAAAAGCACCTTGTGTGATACATAGGTCTTCAGGGGGTTGGTTTTTCAGCATGATCAGTTGATACCTGTTTGCTTTATTTGTGGGCATTAATTCAAATCAGCAGGCAATTTTAAGTTGCTAGCATGATTGGATTTACTTTAAACAAGTCATTAACTAAGTTGCCCAGTCTATTTTTAAAGTCAAATATATGGAAAACAAGTCTACAGTTTTATATTCTGAATGTCTTAAGGAAAACCAGTCTATTTATTGAGCTCATTGCTCTGTACCATCACTTTCCTCAGCCAAAACTGCAGCTAAGTTAGGTCCCCAAGATCTACAAGGAATTGTTTGCCAGACACACAGTGAGTATCTCCAGTCCTAAGAAACAGGCTGCTCCCTGAGCAGTATCTTCTATAAGGGAAGGTCTGATACAGTCAGCATTCCAATTTGCATGTTGGTATTTTTCATTTGTTTTAAACAGAATTTCACAGTCCTAACTTCAAACACGTCTAGTGCCCGTTCTCAGTGTGCTGTTAGTGCCACTGTAATGCTGGCTAAAGTTAAACATCCAGGTTGTTTCCCCAGACACTTCTGATATTGCTTCTAACCAGCTGATCACACCTTGTCACCTTTCCCTTATAGAACCTGTCACTTCAGTGCAGTTACAGCTGCCTACTTAAGAAAAAGACTGAAAACACAAAGGCTGAGAATAGTTACTGTTGTTCTGGTCAGTCTAATAATGACCTATGATTCATATACATGCTGCTGTGAAAAATCAGGTTATTGCACAGTGACTTCTATGTGCATGTGTGTGAATGGAATCCCAGGTTAGTTAAAGTTTTACCTGCATCTATTTGGCAACTGCAAAACAGATTTCAACTGATGATAAGCTGGAAACTCCCACAGAATTTTGGAGTAGCAAAAAGATAGTAGCCTGGATTACAAATTCCTTTATACTTAGCAGTTTCCAAAGAATCTTAACCTATATAGGACCTATTTCTACCTTATGAGCTTTACTGTCTTGTTTTTGTCTTGAACCTGCACCAGTAAGGCTGGTTTGTTGGGTTTTGCTTTTTTTTTTTTTTTTTTTCCTAAATGCAGAAAACCAAACCAAACCAAAAAAATCCAAACCCCAGGTTTTTTCTCAGAAATGGTTAATGCACTCAATAACTTTGCTTTCCTTTCACAGTATTGGCACTTTTTAATTTTTGTTGTTGTTGTTCAGAGGTAGTATCAGACTGCAAGGTGATATGCATAATCCAAAACCAGTGTGTCTTACATCTGTGTATCATTCCAAAAGTGATTTTCTTTTCTTTTCCATCTGTTGTGTGCAAAGTGCAACGATTTGCATTTCAAAGATTACCTCTTTTAAAAAACCATTACCTTAAATTCGCACCATTAAGTAGTCAGTGTACTTTAATACAGGTGTGTACGATATCAGCCTTAGGTTGTTTGATATTACTTAGTTGTGTATGTGTTTCATATGATTTGCTCTTCTACATTCAAAGCTCAACTAATGTGGATGACACAATGGTTTTTAACTGCTTTACTCTTTGTTGCTAAGTTCAGATTGCCAGCATGTCTTTTCCTTTTCAATTGATAAAAACCTGTTATACTAAACACAGTATTGCCACAGTTCCTTATACAGAAAGGTTTGGAGTCTGATTTAGAGCATACAGTGCTTTTCTCACGTTTTTAAAAATGTTTTAGGCAACAACGGGGTGTATTTTGTACCTTAATAAATATATGCTAATGTTCTCCCAGTTTGTTAAACCATCAGAATTGCAAAGATGAGAACGCTACGGCTGTAGTTACTCACAGTTCCTAAATAAATAATACCACAAAGCATGCTCCGTGTATACTCTGTTTCAGGCGTCACTGCGTCCACATTGGCTAAGCGTGTCAGTAGCAGGATCTTCTGCTGGGCACGCAGGTGGGTGAAGATGAGGTGGCAGCAGTGAAACGTCCCTGACCTCTGTGGTGCTGCAACACTTGTCCTGCCCAGCCAGCGCAGGCTTGTGCGGTGCAGAGGCTGCGCTGCCCCAACACCTCCAGCCTCATCGTGTCCTTCACAATGAGCAGGAGTGTAAATGTGGCTGGGGCACCATAACAGCTCCCTTTTTCTGTTACAGTTGAGAATTCCCTTGCAATAGGGAAATATGTAGTTCAGAAAGACCGTAAGAGCAAGAGAGAAAGAATTCAGGGGAGTCTTAACTGTAGATCCGTACTTAGACCAATGTTCCTAAAAACTGTAAAGATGAAGATATTTATCAAATATTCTTGTGCTGCCTTTAAGCATACTTCTTCTAACATGCAGTCCAAGACACCGTAGACCACGCAGGACCATGCAGAAACTCCCTAAAACAAAGACTGTGAGACATCCTGCTTGTAACAACATGTTTCTTGAGCAAACCTTCAGCCCTCGAAGCAGTCACCTTCACAACATGTGGTCTACTGTCTTACGCAACTTTATTCATTGACTGCTGGTTCCCGTTCAGGTAGGCACATGTAGAAAGCGGTAAAAGGTCCAGCTCTGATGGCCTGCTCTGTGGGTGCTGGGTATCAAAACCCACAGACACGACATTGGTGTTCCTGCACAGATTCTCCCTTCCTGCCCCTCCTTTACTAGTCCTTCTGTGTCCCACAGGCTACAAACTGCCTATTTTTCTTTTTCCCCAAGGATATAACTAACTTACCATCCCCCTGTTGCCACCTAGTAAGCTTCTGGTCTGCAGGAAACAATGACCTCCTCTTCAAAAATTATGTGATACGTATGTAATTCAACTCAGATCAGTTGACTCCAACCTGTATTTGACCTTGAATTTTTTGTTTTGTTTGAAGAATACAATTCTATTTCCACTGAAGAGGGGTATTTTATGTACTTGAAATCCTGTCTCATTTTGCCAGCCATCATAAAGGGTGTAATAAAAGGTATTACCTCATCCTATAGACCTTGTCTTGCTTGTATAATGTTTGCAGAAAGCCACTCATGGGCTGTGGTAGGGTTGAAACAGTCTTCAAAAGCAGAGGTTATTGAGGGCATTGGTACTGTCCAAGATGGACATTTCTTTTGTATAAAATTCAGTCTTCTCAAGAGACATGGAAAATTTGGGACTGGGTGCTGTTTTTCACTACTCGGGTTTCTGGATTTGCAGAAACTTATATTTACTAAGATACAAGCCTTCCCAACCACACAAGCATCCTGCACATATTTCTGGTTGATGAAGAGACCTTTGCTAACTGCATGTGTGGCATACAACAACATCTGTATCATTTTTTCTTTGTTCACAAGGAAGACAGCACAGAACTTCATAGCTGTCTCCTCTGTAGTGAATATCAGGCCTTGAAAATGTAGAAAATTTCTTTTGTTGCATACATGAATAATGCATGATGTGTTTCTCTAAATTTTCTTGGAATATTTATTGGAACACTGCACTAAAATATTGCTGTTTGAAAACATTTTGCTAAGTCATCTTTGAATTTTGAACCCTATTGACTGCAAGAGATGTGCACGTAATGCCATTAATTTATTAGGTCACACAAGTACATGAAAGCAGGACTGGTTGACACGGGGAGGGAGACTTGTTCTGTTATTCTGCACTGCTCATAAAGGAACTGCACTGTAACCAGCATGAAAAATAAACAAAGAATTATTTCTGGAGAATAACAGAGAGGTAACTCCACAGAATATTTACAATTTCGGGTGTGCGTGTGTGTGTGGAAAAAAACATCCTTTCGTTGTAACTCTTCGGCAAGGTAGTTCAATCTCCCCTAACGAGGATGCTTGAATTTGCGCTGCTATGAAAGTAATGCTATCCAGGCTTCTGCTGTTGTATAAAAACTTCAGAGAATGAGTTACCCCCGGCCCCAAGGAGCCAAGTGGAGCGGCACAAGGGCACGTTCTCTGGGAACTGCTGTGTTCTGTAGTTGACACCTTAATTTGCTCTGCAACTATTTTCTCATCCAGGTGATGGTGTAGATCGGTGTTCTCACCACGTCTGTGGTGTGGACTCTGGCACTTTTCAGTAGAGAGGTGAACCTAAACACAGGGAATTTATCCCTTGCGGTGGTGAAGAAGGCAAAGCTGTTATCCCTTAGAGCCCCGGGAGGTTTCCCTGTAAACCCTTCAGCTGCTGCGTACTTGGGGTGAAGTTGAAAGCTGCTGCTTGTGCCATGTGAGCTGCTAGGCCTGCCTGATGCTCTGCTCTTGCCCTGTGTAGCAGGATGGAGTTCCTGGGCTGGTTGGTGTGTGCTTGGGTTTGTTCTTAGGTGCTATAATAAAAATAGCAACAGCTGGGGTCTCAACATGAAAGAGACTTTTTTTCTTGTTTCTTTTTTCTCTAAGAGACTGTAGTCCTGTTGGAATCCAGATAAAAATAAACCCATCTTTTGAAAGATTGAGGCTATTTGGGTGGGAGGGGGAAAAAAAGCCTTTAAAATGGATCCTGAATGAGCCTGTTTTCCACTAGATAAATCCTTGGCGGGTGAGGAGTCAGGCAAACAGACTAGTAGCGCTCTTTGGGGGGAAGATTAGTATAGAATTAATATAGATATGATTTATTTCAATAAGGTAATTGGACAAGATAATTCTTGTCTTTGCTGGTGACAGCTGGTGCTATTTCATCTCATAAGATAGTTACACTTATGTGGAGCAAAGGTATCTGGCAGGGGAGAGCTGTTTTTGTAAGGTGCTTGTTACACCCATTACCCCATAGGTGTGTTACTGTGAAATGGAACTGCTAAGCAGATTTATGGCTCCACAGGATATTTGCAGGGTATCTCACTCAGAGGGGAATGATAATTATGCACCAATTTGATAAAAATAAGTCTCTTCATTTCAGAAATATGTAATCACATGAGCAATACAACAGAACAGGTAGTCAGGAGGTCTCCAGATTTGTTGTGATGTCACTGCACATGGTTAAGAAGTTAACCTCTCTAAGCTCTTCTTAGAAGTAAAAGCATTTGCCTGCTCGGTGAGCTGCTCATAATTAATTCACTTATGTTTATAAAAGGTCTGAGAGAGAAAGTGTGGTATAAATTGAAAGTTTCTGTAAAGGTCCTGGACTTTTTATCATAGTAGATAAGTTCCTGAGCATATAAAATTTCTATTTCTGCAGAAGAAAAAAAAAAATTCAAGTGTTAGAAACTCAGCAATAAATAGCATAAATCTGCATTTAGCTTCCCATTGTCATATAAATCTTGATCATGATGTAAATCAGGAAGACAGGTAACACCAAACTTCCTAGAAAATTTCAGTCTTGGATTGGATGTGCCTTATGGTGCTTTAACACAAGCTGCTTTTTTTTTCTGGTCACGTTTGCAATTAGATGACTTCTGCAATTTGGAGAGCAACCACAGGAGTCCTGTGATCAGGGTTTGTAGCTCTGGTCACTCACTGCCATTCTGTTGGGATAGGTCACTGAGGGCTATGACTGATATTTTGTCTTCAAATTGATGATGATTTTGTGATTCCCCTGAATGCTGTTGGAATTCCACAATATACAATGTTGAGTTTAGGAAAAAACCTCAGTTATTGTCCTCTTTTTAGAAGACTTCATAATAAAGTAGTTTTTCAGGAGTTGGTTGGCAGAAGCTCAGCTCTTCCTATGAGAAGATTGATACGTAGCTGGTGGCAGTAATTAGTTACTGTCCTCCTGTCAATCAGAGTGCTCAGACTTGAAGCAAAGCATTGGAAGGAGAATTGTGAAAACACCAAAAATTTGAAGGCACCCAGATGATAAAGTGATGCTGTAAAAGCACACGGGATTTTTAAAAATTAAGTGGGTTTTCTGGTTTTGTTTTACAAAAAAGTGGCTTAAACTGAAGTACACCACAGCTTTGCTAGTAAATTTTTTAAATCATAGTTGCCTTAACTATTAGCTTTATTTAAAATGGATCAAGTAATAGTTGAAAAATATCAGCATAATTATTGTATTTACCTTGCATTTATCTTTACTTAGCTAAAGAATACATATTGATTCTGAAAAATAATAGATCTTACTACTATTTTTATCCCATAGTGCATGTAGGATATGGATTCCTAGTAATACAATGTCTTTTGCAAGAGCAAAACAGTAGAAAAAATATATTGTATACAGAAAAAGTATATTTATACTTATATGTATATACACCATTTGGTTCATATGTTTTGGGTGCTTTCTTTCAGAAAAGGGACCAACATGATGCAACAGGGAATAACCAGTCCTGCAGCTGGTTGTCAGCTCTACTTGCTCAGGTTTTTCTGACCGTGGTTCAAAGCGTTAAGCTGTAGAAAGAATGCATCTTTTTTTTTGCATTCAGTCAAGCTATTATTTTCCTGTCACAGCGTGAAGTCATGTAGTCATGCCTGACCTGGCATAGGAAGCTCATTCTGGAGGCATAGATGCAGCATATAAATTATTTCCAAAAAAACGTGGTTGACTGAAATTACTGAAGAATGGGGGGGTGAGGAGGAAGGTCATGCTGTTAGTCGAATGTAAATGTTTGATAAGCTGCTTTAAAATGCGATTATGTTTCTTATTTTTAGTCAAGTACTGTAACTGACTAGTACTTCTGAGTAGAAGTAGCTGATGGTGGTATAAACAATTAATTTCAAAAATTTCATCAACTAGATAGATCTTAATGTAATAGCTTTTGAATTCTCAAGGATTCATGTTACCAGTGTTGAACAAAGTGTTCTGGGTTATGAGTTTCATTGTCCATGTCTTCAGTGACAGGTTGTTTTGAGTCAAAGCAAGCTTCTCCCTTTTCAGGCACAAATGATGCAGAACCTCAGTAAACTTTGAATAAGAAAACACCCTTTTATAATTTGTAGGAGAAAGGGAATTAAATTAAGGACCAGATCATGAAGCTTGCTTATCAAGTCTGAGCAGTTGACAGCAAAAATTTTAAATTGTGTGTATGCAGTATTCATTTTCCTTAGTTTGGATTCATCAGAGTATAAGAGTTCAGCTTTAAAGTTTAGATGCATGGCAGTGGTAAATTAATGAAATGTAGCTTCAGCTGGTATCACATAGACCCTATTGTCTGGGTCAGAGAAAGCTGGAAAAACTTGCAGCTTGGCTTCCATGTGACAGTGCTGCCTCTTGCTGCCCTTTTAAACTTCACACCAAGTTGATCTTGCCTGCTTTCACCTACTCCTGTTCCATTTTCTCTAGTCATAGAGGGTGAAAATTATTTAGTCACAGAAGCAGGACAGAGGTACTAAGACCTTCAACACAAACTGGGCACAGCTTTTAATTCTGTACAGATTAATACTTTGATCTATACTAAATGCTTTTTGAAGGACAGTAAATGGAATGGGAAGTACAGTCTTTCTGGAGTCAGTGATCTGGCCGGGAGGGTGGAGATGATCAAAGGGCTGGAGCTGCTCTGGGAGCCACGTGCTTCACCAGTCGCTCAGTTCAGGTGAGAAAGGTATCTTGTGCAACCTAGGAAATTGCTCAATTCAGCAAAGTTTCTCAGCAAGCACAGAAGATTAGGAAAAATAGAGAAACTTGACAGATATGAACAGGATAGTGTTAACTTGCTCTGATTTACTATTCTAAAGAAGCAGCAGTCAATGTTGCAAGGGAGAGTCATTAATACTATAGTGTTTATTCTACACTGAATTCCAAATAGAAAGTTAATCTGATTCTTTCTTTGTAAACAGCAATTACTTGGCAAATGTTTGTCTTTTGGTTTCACAAGACAGCTTTAACTGAAATAACTTGTCACTGCTGAAAAAAGGGGCTTGTTTCTCATTCTCCTTATCTCCTCCCCACTTCTGCTTTTCTTTGGTGTTTACTTATCTTTTCAGAAGTCCAGACAGAAATGAAATAGCTTTTTTTCAATTGCACTAACAAATGTTATGAACACAAACTTGGATCCCAGAGTTACTTACTGAAAAACCTGAACTTCGAAGTATATTTCAATCAATTACATTTGGGACAATATTTGTATGTACTTCGTAATACCTAAGCTAACGCAGTAAGCATCTAATATGCTGTAAATTAAGGGAATTCCTTCATCTTCCCTGTTACAGAACCACAGCTGCAGATTTTTTTTTTTTTCCCCCAAGGGTGAAAAGGTACTGATTGCACAGTTAGGGGATTTTCTACAGACATTTCTACTGAGGTGCACCATTGTTAGCAGAGATACTTGGTGACTGTGAGCACAAGCTTTGTAATGGCACTTCTGGGTTTGGAGGGAGGTGGAGGTAAAGTAGGGTGCCATTAGGAGTAGCTGAGGGCAAGGCAGCCAGAGTGGGCCTGTCAGTGGAAAAGTTTGGGAGCTACTAGTAAGGATTCCAACTTCTCATTGACCAACACCTTCTCCCCATGTTTGCCACATGCAATTGGAAACTAAAGTTAACTATAGATGCTAATTTCAAATGAAGAAGTGTTTGACCAGGGTGTAACCACCTTCGTTTTGTGTTTTGCCCTAGACTTCACTGAAGAATTTCTGAGGTTGTGGGCAAACACAGATGATGGGTGGCTGTGGTAGTGAAAGATGTTACTGCATCAGCCAGGGCTGCAGGAAATTTTAGGTTGCTTCCTAAATTACCTGAGGGGAAAATCAGCAGGGGTAACAGGTCATGTTGGTTATAGTATAATTGCGGTTATATAGGCACTATTTACAGGCCTACATATATTTGTTGCTTATAAAGGAAAGCTGGGACAGCAATGGCCTTTGCAGCCTTCAGGGCTTTAAGCAGTTTCCTTGCAGTTACTTATCCATAACGATTTCACATGAAATATATGCTAGCAATTAAGCTGGATGGTCTATCATAAAGTCTAAAGGTTTACTTTGAACTGAGACATTAAAATGAATGCCTTCTGAATCCTAATTCTTTGTCATACTACTTTAAGTTATGGTATGGTAGGAGATCTTTGACTAGCAGTAAATGCTTTTCTGCTTAAACTAAACAAAATGTGATGCTAATCTTATTTTATAAGTAAATTAAATACAGCTCACTGAAAAATAAACTTAGACATTAATGGTACTGGTATCAGGTTGGTGCTGAAAGATGTTTAAAAAATGCATAATCTTTAACATTGATAAATTTGCTGAGAATCCAGATATTTAACATTTTTAGTGTTGCAGAGGGTAGGAAAAAAGTATTTTTCAGGACAGTTATATGCCTGTTGCTGTCTGGGATATCTAAAGAGGGATTAAGGGTTTCTTTGTATTTATGCCCTGCTTGATGTCTCCTTATCTTAGATTTTTTTTCTCTCTTTCAGATGGCTTGTTATTGCAGTTGGTCTAGTTCGAGCATACCTGGCTAAAGGTAGCTACCATAGCCTTTATTATTCAATAGAAAAGCCCCTGAAATTCTTCCAAACTGGAGCTTTGCTTGAGGTAGGTATAGTTGTCTTCCCTAGTACAACTAATATTTGTGTGTTTTGTTTAGGAGAAATAAGGCAGCCTTTGTTGAACAGTGCTTTCTAGGTACCTGATTTTTCATTAGCATTTTTAGAGTGATTTGAAGGTAAATGTAAGAAATAAGCCTCTCACAAATGTTGGATTTTTATTCTAGCAAGTGGTGAGGGAGTTTACTGTCTGCTATTTAGCTTGGACAGCAGAGCTAAATTTTAAACTTAATCTTTGAAATACAAATATTGAATCTTAAGCTCTTGTGATAGAACTAAATGTTTCAGAATTGCTTCATTTGAAATGGTAGTGATTTGAATTTTTCTTTTTGTTCTAGATTCTGCACTGTGCATTTGGTAAGCTTGCAAATTTTCAGTTTTATTATTTTTATAGAAGACTGAAGTTTTAGCACTATATTAGCATGAAAAATGTTATGGTCTGTGAATTGCCAGATTTAATTTTTGCATAACAAACTAATTTTTGCTTGAAGTACATTCCAGTGTTTTACTAAATAATTTGACAAGTTAAATCACAACAAGGAAAACAGTGTCACAGGTTTTCAATTACTTGACATTGTGTTTCAATCTAGATTCTTCCAGTGCTACAAACCTTAGAGCAGTTTATAAATGTTGTATGGTAGATCGTTACTCTAAATCTCTACATCCTATAATCTTCTGTACCAAGCTGTCTTTCTTCAAAATATTTCTAGCTGGAAGTAATTTAAAATCCAATAAAAAAACCCACTTCAATCACTAGAACTTTGCCCACATCCATAGAGCATAGGTACATGTTGTAAAATTAGGAAGGGGTAACCACTCTTTAACCCCAATTCGGCTGTGCTTTAATGGAGCTGTTTGGGAGAGTAAGAATTACACAAAACCTAATTCTTGCTAGCCTGTACTGTGAGGCTTGTTTGTTAGCGTGATAGCAGGAGTTCAATTATGTATATACGTGGCCTAGTGTCAGTAGCAGTGTTGTGGTTCAGTCAACCTGAAGAGCCTCATGTCTGAGTGACAGGACTGCATCTTGTCTGGTTTGTTAGTTGTCATGAGTAGTGAACGTTTGGATGTTTTGTTCATAGAATAGATGATGTGTCGCAATCTCTGCAAGATCAAAGCCAATATGCTATAAAAGGGAGCAGTGCCTGTCTGCATAAATATGCTTAACAGATTTTTCTAAACAATCCAGTCTTCAAAGAGTCAGTCTTATGTCAGGTAGCTGATCTTGTAGTTTTAAATATAAGTGTTTGAACCCCTATCTGAATGTTTGCTAGCCACTTTTAAAGACTAAGATGGCATTGAGATTCCTAAAGCTGCAGCTACAAACTTGCTGTTTGCCACATGTTGTATAGTCTACATACTGGAGGGTGTATTAGATTGTAGGTTCATATTGGATTACTGTTTAAATTTTTTTTTTTTTTGAATAACCAAATATGGTAGTTGGAAAACTTTAAAATTGTACACATAAATTGGTCAGCAGAGGGCAGTCTAATTCTGTATTTGATAAAGTAGTTCTGACCTTTTGGAATAATTCAGTTACTCTGAAAATGTTATATTCTAAAGGGCAGTTTGTAGACTGTTGCACAGATCATCCCAAGAAATGAATTATCATATTCCTCAAATTAATGTAAAAGCTTCTCAGAGTAAACGATATGTATCATATAGTTGCCTCTGCTGCAAAGGCAATCCTTTGAATACTGTTTTATTTTCCTAAATCTCAATTAGTGTGTTTTTACCACAATAAACCATACTTACTTTTTTAAAAATTTATAAAAAAATTAGTAATATGAAATTTTTGAAGTCGTATCTAACAAGTATACTGCAAGAGGGACAAATTAAATGTCAGAACACTGGGCAAAATACTTGCAGATAAAATGCCAGTATACTGTCCTAAATCTATAGTGTTCTACTGTTTTCTTAAGCTAAACTTGTATGCAGATGCCAATGTTTACTAGTACTAAATCTAAGAAGTGTTAAAAAATTTGAGTATTTTTTCTTCACGCTTTAGAGTATATGTCCATACACATCAGTGAATAGCAGAATTTCCTGCGTTTCACCTTCCAAGCTGGTGCAGAACAGCAAACAAGATGACTGTACCAGCCTGTCTTTGTGCAAAGCTAATAATCCTGGCTCAGCTGATTTGAGGTGTGGATCCATTTAGCCCATGTTATCCATGGTTGCACAATTTAATATTAGTGAAGGGAGCCATTAGTGGAATGTTGTAGCATTTTATACCATTATAATTCTATCTTTTTGCTTTCCCTAACTAAGTTTTTTTTTTTATGAAAAACCCATTTATTTTATTATAACTGCCCATGGATTTTTTTTTCTGTTAATGGAAGCATTTGTCAGCTAAATAAAGTGAGGGCTTTTTGTACAGCTGGATACACTGCTGCTGTCTACTATAGTCCTTCTGACTCCGGTAAAAGTTTCTATGCAAGGAGAAACAGGAAGCTTGCAGATTCCTTTGCCCCTGCTAAACTAATTGCTGTAACTAGAGCTGTAATTCTCTGTCAATAGAGGAGCTTGTCTGTGACAGATGGCTGTGTGTATCAGCATAACTTTTCTCTCCACATCTTTTCAGTGGAATCTGAAATGTTAGCATCTGTGAAGCAAGTTCTTCAAAATAGGAAGATTGATGGGGGAATGTCTCTATCAAGCATGGTTGAGAACAGAACTTTGGCATGTGGCAAAGATTTTAAAAAAAAAGGTGGAGGAGAGCTGTGTATGAAGAGAGGCGGTAACATAGCCCAGAGACCAAGAGGAGAGACTGAAGGACAAGCAAATCCAAAGTGAGCATGCATTCCTTGACTTGTGTAGCAGACAGAACCTAAGTCTATGAATGGCATTGATAGCATGGAAGAGCTTCTGCCTGGAGGAACTTGGTATGGAAAGAGTTGATAGGAGCCACCAAATTGAGAAGCAATAGTAGTACAGGGAGTTTGTGAAGGGGGATGGGGAAAAGCAGGGAGGCTTTGGTGAGTACAGGCCCAATCTACAGCATCACTACAGTGCCGGTGATCCTGCCATAGCGATGCTTACCACTAACCCTCTGGTAAGCCAAAGTCATCACTGGTTGACCTTGCTTTAATCTGTTTAGGAGGGATACGAGGTCTCCACCTGTAAGCTGTGCATCCAGCCTGTTCTCAGTTGGTTACTCCCTGGGAGAGAGGTAGCACTTGGGAGTTGGAGGATTTCCAGCTGGAGGTGGGAGGCTTAGTCCAGGATCTGGAAGAGGTTTGGGCATGGCTTGCTTGCTGCTTGGTTCTGGACCTGAGCTGAGCCCTCTGTCAAGCACTCGTCTAGCACGTGTAGTGTTGTATAAGTGGTGACAGATGTTTTTAAAAATACCAAGTTTAGAATTGACTGTCAGGTACCTTTTCAGTGCAATGAGTAAATAATTAGAGGCAAGTAAAGTTTACATAAATTGTAGCTGGTGAGTCACTTATTTTGATCTCCTGTTTTTGGCATAGATTGGCATTGTCTTGGCTATAATAAAAAACCTTGTTTGTCTAACTTGAGATAATCTTGGATGGTTCCTACACAGTCGTTTTGGCTTATTTATAGATTCCTTTGCAAGAACATTAGGTTATCTTGCTTAGGAAGGGATGATCTAAATTGCAGAAAAGGTCTGTTATATCTTAGGAGTAATCCTTTAATGAGTACAGATCATGGAGTTTTATAGCACCCCCTTTTGTGTTGTCTGAGTCACAGACGACAATTCTGGCCTGAGGTTTTACAACAGAAATTAGATTACAAACAATATGTGATGAAACTGAAGAGAGATATGTATGTATGATTTTTTTTTTCTTTGAAAGAATTCTAACAATGGCTGTGTAACGGAAAATAATTCTAGTGAAACTTGGTTTTAGCTTTTTTCCTCTTCTACTTTCTAGTTTGGTCTTTACATATTTCTGAGGCTGTTGTGTTGCTTGCTGTGATTTGCATTAGTTTTAGAATCAATTTTTATTGTATTTTAGGAGCCGCAACTGCTCTTGCATTTGTCTTCATCATTTTATTGGAAGAAAATAAAACTTTGTGCTGTGAAGTTGAGAAATTTTCTGTAACTTGCAGTCTGAAAGTATTCCTGCTCTGTTGGACCTGGGTGTGTAGGATTCTTTCAGTGACAGTTTAATCAGCATCTTAGAACTTGCTTAGAAGAACCAGTGAAATCTGTTTCTTTGAGAAAAACTTAAAATTGCTTCTGTACCTACCAATGCATCAGCTATTTCTTTGGTTTTGTTTTGTATTTTTAAAAAGTTGTATTCCCAGGAAGGAGTTATAAACTGTATCTATCAGAATATGGGCTAGATCAGTGTTTCTTCAAAGTAGTTACGCTTCTTGCTTGCTGTTTTTTGGGATATACTCTACAAAACTTCTTTATTGTTTTTACCTTTTAAATCACTGTATTGAAGGGTATCTTGGATATTTTAATCAAACAGGGTTTATTTGAAAGACTGTATCCCAAAAGCTATTTGATTGAAGTTATTTTATCATGTGAGCTGATTTGTGTATTAAGGAATGTGCTGTGGTTGCAAAAAGACCATTTACTTTTATTTGCATTTTGATGCATAAAGTCTTGACAGGGGATTGCATTACATTAGGCTGTGTAGACACACCAGAGGACAGACTTCATACTCTCAAATTAACAAAATTAAATGTTTTCCTTCCAAAAAATTTCAAATAACTGGACTGGCTTATCTGTGGTTTATTTCCCCACCCCAACAGTCAGGAATATTTACTAATTGCAAAATATCTTCCAGGCATTGTTCCTTCTTCTGTTGTTCTGACTGCTTTCCAAGTGATGTCAAGGGTCTTCCTGACGTGGGCAGTAACACATAGTGTAAAAGAGGTAAGTTAAGCTACAAAATAGATCGAAAAACTAATGACCCATGCTGAAAAGCAAGTGTTGATCACTGTGTTATTTACCTTAAAATGACTTCTGTTTGTATCACCACCTCTGAAATTGTTCATGTGAATTTCTTTGGATCAAAAGAAATAAAAATAAATCTGACATCATCTTTTCTTGATGATCAAATAGACTGAAGACATCTAGCTCCTGAATAGATTCTGCAGTCCTTACTGAAAGTTAAAAGATGTTCCAGTGTGTAATATGGAACCCAGAATTTGGGACAGTGTTCCAGTATTGATCTCACTAATGCCATAATTAATAGAAAAACCTCCTCACTGCCCCCTCTTCCATACACAGTTTGCTTTCTTTGCCATGGCATGTGGAAGCTCCCCCTCAACTGTGCACAACAGTGCCTGGATGTTCTCTTTTATCTCTCTCCAGGATAATCTTCCCTCTGTGCTTCATCTATTTTTCTTATATTTAAGCATAGGTGGGTTTGGGGGCATGTGTGTTTTTTCTCATTACTTACCACACCAAATATTGCTGTACTTCACACAAATCTCTGCAGAATCTTTTGGAAGCAATCTTATTTTAAAATTACTCCTGACAGCTATTTAAAAATCTAAGCACACTTTAATTGATACAGATCATCTGAATACCTTGTGGTAGCCCAGGTACACCTCATCTGTGCTGTTACTTTAGCCAATGAATCTTACTGGGTTTCTTCTCATTAAAGAAGGAAATTAATCTTGATGCCAGTGTCAGCAGGGTTGCCTGAAATAAGTGATGGTCATCTAGTGTCATTATATGCATAAGATCTTTTGTGATGATATGGAGAATGTCTGAAGGAGCTGGCCTCATTACCAAGTCTTCAGGGAAGCTGCTTCCTCTGTCTTACTGCAAACCTGTTAGCAGAGTGTCCATCCGCATCTAGGGTATCATAAGTCACTGTAGTAATTAACAGCTTTTCCTGATATTATGATGCTTGTTCATGTGGAGCTTTAGTTTCAAGGTATTTAAAGTGGAGGAATGTTATTTTTTTCAGTAAACTCAAAATCTTCTAGATACTTATATCCTGGATTTGACTTTTGATGCAAATATGTATTCTAGTCACTCTTAATTCATTAGAGATAAATACTAGATTTTTTTGGGGAAAAAAAAAAGTAATCCCAAGACATTAGGTTTTAGACACACGTATAAAATATTTTAAAAGAAATATGCCTGTAGTTTTGCTTGCTACCTGTGTAATGTTGGAGTATCTGGTGCTCCATAAAGAACAAAGATAATCTGCTGTTATGAATTGCCTTCTGGTTTTTAAGTAACCTAAATCTTAAAGGTTGGATTGCATGGATTAGAATTATTCCATCTGTTGTCTGTTAGACATCAAAGGGAAGCCTGTAAAATTATTGTGGGTTAGGTTTCTTGAAACTTATGCCCACATTCTCACCAAAGAAAATCAGCAAAATGGGAGAAAATGTGAGCAACAAGTCCAGCCTAACATTCAGTTTTTAACAGGGATTTTTTTTTAATAAGGATTCTTTCAGCAATATGACTTGTGTTTTTTTCCTCACATTTGTGTGGTCTTTTGGTAAAAGTCTTGTGAGAGATTGTATTATGTGTTACCTTTTTGAATGTCTTAGAAAGTGGGCATAAGAATGGTAAGGATGCGGAATCTTGTGATGAGTTTTTCACCTGTGATTTAGAGAAAATAAATCATATGAAGAGGCTGTATTCTGACCCCTCCCCTTCCCCCCAACCAGAGAGCATGCAGCCTCACCTGGGGAGATGTACTGAAAGTGTCACAAGTGTTCTACTTTTTCTAAAGGGCTGTCTGCACAAGTGAGCTCCATGGTGAAGTCCAGGATTAAATTCTCACACAGCTTTATGGAACTTGTAAGCTATGCAGTTGCATGATGAGGTTCTTGTAAAATAAAACGCAGTTTTCCTCTTTAACTTTTTGAGTGAGACTTGTTCAGTATCTTGCTTTTCCAGACTGTTTTCATATATAATATAAAAGAAGAAACATCTGTATTGCATCCCTCCTTTCTGTCAGAATACACTTCTAGATATGTGATGTGATTTGAAGCATGCTTCTTGCCACTAACATGTTTGTGCTTTTTGTTGAATTTAGTGCTGATGTGTTGTTAAATTCAATATGAAATATTTATAATAAATGTTAAAGCATGGCAAATGTTAAAGCATTGCATACTTCTTTGGGTAGCAATGAGATTCCCCTTACCTCCACCGTATGAGGAGCTGTTAGCTTAGTGGAGGAGGGCCTGGCATGTAATACAGTACTTGTAATTGTTCTGTCATTACATCGGAAAGGGATTTGGTGAATTTTACTGTTTCTCCTACAAAGGAGGGAAGAGAATGAACAGACTGGTGTGAAGAGCTAGAAGAAAGTAGAGGCATAGGAGAACAGAAGGTGTCCTTCAGTTCAAAGTTGTCTTTTTGGATTTGTCTGAACAATGAGATAATTTGGTGACATGATGACAGACCTTCGTAGAGTTCTGTTCTGAGAGATAATTTTGCACTCAGTTCTGATGGGCAATTAAAGAATGGTGTCAGCAGTGATTAATGCTTATCCAGTTGGGTTCAGTTACAGATAAGTTGCAAATAAGTATAGTATCTATTTAGAGGAACCCTTCTAGAACAGTCAGTCAGAAGGGGTGGTATCAAGATGACATGCACAGCATATCGAGCTGGTAATTAAGACTCTAGTATCTGCAGTTGTGAATTGACATCTTCAATCAGTAGTAAAGCATACTAAAAGAAGGAAGAGCATCTTGTTTTATGATATTTAAGACTTAAGTTGTAGTAAGAGAAGTCCATGCTGGGAAAGTTCAGAATTCTACATTGGCAAGTGCAGTTGAAAAGCCTAATTCATCACTGCTTTACATCTGTGAAAATTTGGAATAATACTGTATAACACAAATGTCTGTCAGGCCCTTTGTGCCTACTGTGAAGTTTCCACTATTTTTTTTCCTATAATGTAGCAGAGAACCAGCACTCTGGAGGGAGATGTGCTGTTTCATCATTATGGTTGCATAGTGCTGCTGGTTTTACTCTTCTGCACTGGATTGCTTAATTATGTGTTTAGCTGAAGTTTTCTGCAAATAATTTGTCAAACTGTTACTCTTAATGTGGAGAAATCTATAGAATTTTCCTTTTCATGCATAAGGAGAACAGTAAAAAACCTCTCAGGCTTTATTTTGTCAATTCCAAATTACCATCTTTACATCTTAAAAGGTTGTGTGTTCTCTTCTGTTTTAACAAATGTCTGATATTCATAGTAATGAAGAAAAGCTAAAATATATTCAGGACCCTCCTTGATGATAAATTGATTTGAAACACATGTCAAAAAGTTGTGCCTGTGGTATGACTGACCCTTATTAAGGCAGTTGGACAAATAAGTTGTAAAGTGTAAAATGTGCTTTGACTTTGTCTCACATCTCCTTCAAAGACTGGCATGAAAAGGTAGAGGAGGAGAAATTGAGTTCTGAGGCAGTATTGTCTTAATGGTTTATTAAGGGTCCACTGTTTATTTCCCTTATCCTCAACTTGGAAGAGGAACAATACAACTGCAACATTAGCAGTGCCTAAATGGCTAAGACTCTTGAGAGACTCTTTCGTAAATCAGTTCCCAGGGGTTTGATAATGTGCATCTCAGACATCTTTATTTGAAATAATGGAAAGTTGTCCTCAAAAATATGTTCTAATAGTGATAGACTTCTGACAGATCTGTTAGTGTGTAAGAAACATACTTTTTTAATGATGAGTCATGGAATGTAGTTAAAATAGGATGATAAAACACACAGTAGTCTTCTGTTCCTTACTGCACAGAATGTAACCATTTGCAAACTGCATAGGTCACTTTTATATGAAAACTACCACTAACTTCTAGTATTGCTTCAGTAAATAGGGACTCTTTAAGTGATTCTTTAGTCACCTGATAGTGATTCTTTAAGTGACCTTAACGGGGTGGGGTGTTGTGCGTGTGTGTGTCTTATAATGGTGTGAGCTGTTTTCCTAAATTCTAAACACAGTTCTAATATTAGATGGGAAAGGCTACACCTGTGAAGGCAGTGTTACAGAACTCCTGTGGTAGAACTGGGTTGTAACTGCCAGATGTTCTACTTCTACATATATTGTTCACTGTTAGCCTCACAGTTTCTTATCCTTGCTCATCCTTGGGTGCTACTTCAAGCTACAGATTTTTGTTTGTTGATTTTATTGACTTCCTTAGCTAACGAGAGAAGTGAAGTTTCAGGGTGCAGGTGGATGCCTATAACTGATAGGCTTAGATGAGCTCAGTAAGCTGCTACTCCTGATTTGACCAGAAGATGCAGCTCTGGCGTGCTTGTGAAGCATGTTGTTCCCTGGGAACAGCATCATCTGTGAAGTGCTGTTAACCTGTTAACCTTTCCAGGCTGAGAACGAAGTCACGCTTATAAAAGCAGGCCCCAATCAGAATTAGGATTCTGTAGCAAAGTAAAAATAAATTTGGTCTCTTCTCTGAAAATCTTTGGATTTAGTTCTTTTATGCTGATGTAAGGGAGATTAATATATAAATTATCAAGAGTTTAATGTGGAAAAAGGACAAGGTGCATTTCCTGTAAAATGCAGTGAAAGTGACTTGAAATGCTATATGCAGTAGAATATAGATTAAAAGCAGCTCTACATTCCAGGATATCCCAGAATTTCTATATAAATCTTTCTGGGTTTTGTACTCTGTAAGGGAAAGCTTTTTATGGGTAATCTTCATGAGTGTTTTATGCACAAATATGTGATCAGTCCCCTTCTATTAATAGATTTGATGACCCATATATTTTCTTGTTCCTTTTTTCATTTGTACGTGTATTCTGACCAAGATGAATAGTGTGTACCACCCACACCTACTGACTTCCTTTTCCCTTTTTTCAAGAGTTAGAGGAAAAAAGAGAATGTGGGCTGTTGTGGTTGAGCTTTTTATTCCCATGGTCCATCAAATTTGGGCTCAAGGTACTCATACAGCTGAGAATTCTGAGGGGGAAGGGCTGCATAAAAATCATGTTTGTGCTCTCAAGAGTTTGTAGTGGGGGTATGTGACCCTATTTCATCACTGTTACTCCATCTGAAACGTAAACATCATAATTATGCCTTCAAATCTGATAATTCATGTAAAATACATGCTTTTGAAAATTAACCTTAAATATGAAGGGAGTAAAAGCTGGCTCAGTGATGTGTGTCTGAAATAAAAGCTCTAAGAGGTGTAAAGCAGTGAAACGTAATAATGCCTTGAGTATAACATTAGAGGAACCATGCTACATACAGTAAGCAGGAGCAATGGGCAGTGAAGCAGGTAGTTGTCAGGCTTACCTGAGGTGAGATAAGCTGAGCTTCTGTTTCTTCTCTCCTCCCAACTTATGTCCTGGTGTTAGCTGTTTAGCTGCTGCTCAAAATTTAAGACCCAGTTTCTCATCTGTAGGGAGAGGAAAACAGTGCTTCTACTCAGAAGTAGCATGGACTAGGGTCAGAATATAAAGTATAAACCAGATACCAAGTTTTAGACTAATGTGTTAGCATTGTTTCTGCTTGCTGCACTAGGAAGTAGTTATAGGACTGCAATAGAAGCTGGTACTGTATAGGAATGGGAAGAGTTACAAGTTGTTCTTGGCATTTCAGGGATTTCTTGTGCTGACTTACCTTGTACAGAATGGGAGATCTTATCTTTCCTGATCACCAAGCAGAGCTATTCTTAGGCAACTAGAAAAATACGGAGCGTGATAAGAAGGGTTTTTTACTGTTGTTACAAACGTTGCTTTTAAGCTCATTCTTGGAGTCTAATCTCTAAAATGATGCAGTAAAGCAACCCATGGGAATTGATTTCTTTGAGCTTTTCTTAGATCTGGTGAGTAATTAGTAACACTTGAATTCATACTGAGCTGCTTTTCTTTCTTACAGGTACAAACTGAAGATAGCGTCCTGTTGTTTGTAGTGGCCTGGACAATCACTGAGATAATCCGTTATTCTTTTTATACATTTAGCTTGTTAAACCATCTCCCTTATCTCATCAAATGGGCCAGGTAGGTGGCATAATAGAAATCATAGCCTTAAAGCACTGATTTGACAGAGGTAGTTATCTTGTAAAATAACTGCAGTACAAAAAAATTAGAACATTTATTACATTATAAACTGAAAGAGTAGTTTGTCAAAACTCAGTCTCATTTACAAAGTGATAGTGTTTGTCAGAAACTGACATTTAACATTAAGGGTTAACAGTAAGTAAACTGACATTTAACAGTAACCCTTGAATGCAAGGGTTGTACTTCAAAGTCTGTAAACTCATTGATTAATATCAACTGTTTGCCCCATTTTAAGTAATATAATGATGTCTACCAGAGTTTGGAAATCAAAGCAACAAAGTGTGTAGGGGAGAATAGTTTAAAGATAGTTTTTAGATTCTCAAAGGCAGTCTTTAAATAATTAAAACCTATTGCTGATTTCAATACTTATCTTGCAATAATGTTCATACCTTGCCATGCTCTAATCAAGTAAGAGCTAAGGGAGATAAATACTGAGTTGAGAATTTAAAATTTGAATATCCATAATAGCACTTAACAAGTACTTTGTCAAGTTTGTCATAACTTTTAATCCTTTCCATAACTGTTTTGTTCTAGGTACACTTTGTTTATAGTATTGTATCCAATGGGAGTTTCAGGCGAATTACTCACAATATATGCTGCATTACCCTTCGTCAGGCAGTCTGGCTTGTATTCCATTAGTTTACCCAACAAGTACAATTTTTCTTTTGACTACTATACATTCCTGATCCTGGTTATGATCTCTTACATTCCAAGTAAGTATGAGTTTGTTAGGTTTTCTTAATATTAAAAGCTGTAACAGGAAAAGCTAATGACTGTGGGATTAACAGACATATAACTAGTTTTGCAAAATTAATTTTGACAATTATCTAAAGAAAAAAAAAAAGTCAGAGTTAAAACTGCAGGGATTGCCCCCCCCCCCCCTTCTAGGAGAACAAAGTTCAAAACAACTTCTTAAAATTCAGTGCTTTATCAAGAAGATAAACACCATTGGCTTTGCATGAGTGGGTAGGGAACCATTTCCGCTGAGTTAAGTTGAATTGACATAATCTCTGGTTGATGTTTCTGTATATGGAATGGAGATTTGTCTTTGCTGCTTTGAAATGGGGAGTAGGAACACAGAAGCCTTTAGCAAATTTAAATGTGAAAATAAAGTCTAACATGCAGAATAATGTAGTGATGGTGTTGCTGCTGTTAGCTATCTGCAGCTGTCTCTATAAACCTCATTGTTTATGCCAAATGATAAACCATATTCAAAGGTTTAAATTTTAGTGGTGTGCCTGTCTCTGTAACAAGCACTTAATGCTTTCAGGGAACCATCTTGTAATTCTGACATCAAGGTTCCATAAGTTTTTGGGGTTTTTTTTCTGGCTGTTCTTTTAAAAAAAAATATATCTATTTTCGTGCATTTGTTTCTCCTCGTCCCCCTCCAAAAATGGTGATGTTATTAACTCCAAGCAGCCATATTAGTATCTTTTGTTTTAGTCAAAATAACCACAAGTATTAATTACTTGTGCTGTAGCTAGATCATAGCTGACAGGCCATGTGGGAGGGAACCCACATTGAACCCAAGTAAAAATTTTATTTCAGTTTCTCCATTAAAATTGCTGTCTCTTAAATGAGGTATTTTCTGTAATCTGTTATCATTTGCTGAATGTGTAACAGGAATGCAGTTTTTCTCTTATTTCCTGATTATTTTTTTTCAATTCTTACTTTGAATTGATCTCTGAGAACCAGCTGCTTGGAGCCTTTTCATTCCAGGTGCCTTTTCACATGAAGGAATTCTTGTGCTATTTCTGAGATACAAGGAATATTCCCTGTTCACAAAGGTTTAGCATCTCATGGCAGTTTTAGCTTTTGTTGTTTATGTATGTATGTTTTCCATGCTCTTCGCAGAAGTTGTTCTGCAAACATACTATGTAATGTAGTCCTAGAAATAGGAAGAGCTGTGTGTGGAGGATAAAGAGAAGAGATGAAAGAGGCACCAATTTGTATGAAGTTCTTTAGATCCTGAAAATGTGACACTAGAATTAAAAGAAATTAAATCTGGAAATTTCATTCTTTTGGAAAGACACTTTCCTCCCTGCACTGTATTTTCTTTCTATATGTGTGTGCAGTTCAGGAAACTTTTGACATCCTGCTTGTATATGCAGAGTTAAATAAGGCATTTTGCATGTAATTAAAAATGTGATTGATCTAGCAAAAAATAAATAGTACCTGAAGCCTAAGAACAATATCACTTTCTCTAAAGAGTAAAAGGAAATAGGTGACTTGAGCAGAAAGCAGGTAAGTGTGTTTTCTTTCAATAGAGAATTGGTGACCTTGAGCATGTGACTGTGCATCTTACATTGACATGTAAGCCTCACTTCATACTTCATTTACTTAAGTCCGTTTTCTCTTCAGTCTTTCCTCAGCTGTATTTTCATATGCTACATCAGAGGCGAAAGGTACTCTCCCACACTGAAGAACACAAGAAGTCGGAGTAATTCCAACTCTTTTTCAGAACTTTTCAAACATCAGAATGCTGCAGATTTTCAATACCCAGCACATTTGTAAAGAATATACCAAGATAAAATGTCAGAGGTAAAAGACCAATAATTTAGCAAGAATAACCAATAATTCTGATTTCACTGAAATTCCACGATGTAAAACATTGAAATAAGTTTCAGCTTGCAGTGCGTCAGAAAACTTTTGAACTTTATATGGCTTGGCAGTTAGCCTTTTCCTTAAATGATGTGCTAAATGGTTTTCATTTATTTCTAAATGCCTGGAGGTTGCAGTTCAAGTGATGAAGTTGTACCCACTAAATGCTTGAATTGGGATTATATTACTGATAACTTTTTAAAGTGCTTGACTGCATGCCAGAAACTGTATGTATTGCTGTGAAAGCAAACAGTATGCCTGGAATATTTCAGGATTTTGTCAGAGACTCCAGTGGAGAATGTAATCTGGGCAAAGTGGTGAATTTAGAAAGGTAGGTTATGTATTTAAAAGGTGATGGGAACAAGAACAGGAAACCAATTATGGGAAATGAGGGGAATGTAGTTCTTTAGGAATTTAAACAGTAGAGTATCTGACCTGTTCAGAGAGTGTGTTCTCTGAAGATCTTGTTTAAACTGATTACTCAAATGCTAATGTTAATTCAGAGGCGATAATGCTTATCTGAAATACTAAAACTCCTTTAAGTGCTGCATCCCTTGATACTTTTTAAAATATTTAAAAAAGAATAAATAATACTAACTGTAATACTTCTAGTGATATCAGTAATGAATCTAAAGAATATAAGGAGGCAGGTCACCCAGGAACAGGTGCAGTTCTCACTTTTTTACTTTAAATTATCATCTCTAATCACTGTCCACTATCTCAGTGGTACTCATCTTTGAGTGTTGAGGACTCTGATCTACTGTGGAATCATTTTGAAGGCCTTGTTCCTCAGGACAACTTTTAGAAGTGACTAATGTGTATCACTCTGGCATATCCAAGCAGGCAGTTCCAGACACTCAGTTTCTGAAATGTTGCAAAGTCATAAACTCCTTCTTTGAAAGCAGATTATCTCATGTGTTACATGCTGCTTTTGCAGATTGGACGAGCCTTCCCTCATCTGCTTTTTTAAGAGAGCAGAAGACCACAGAAAGTTAATTTTTTCTAGGTGCTTCCTTTGGGTTCTCAGGCTTCCCTTGGGAAGGTAAAACAGAAAATGAAAGAACTGAGAAAACCTTGTGGTGAGGCAGAAAGCACTAATGCTTTGTGAGCAGTGCCCCAAGTTATGAACAAACTGTTGATTGTGGGCAAGGGGTGAGGAATGGAGCAGGGAAATGAACAGGTACCCAAGTAAAGGCAAAAGGAAATATAGGTTATGGCCTTTGCTCTGTTAGGACTATTCCACTATTGATTCCTATCTTTACCCAGTCAGAGCCAGTAGACACCACAAGGGCTTCTCTGGCTTCCCTCTTGTAACATTGTGATTTAGTGCATAAATGTGCACTATCATGGTACCTGCAATACTAGTGTGGTGCTGTGCCTGCCAGCACCTCCCCCTGGACAGGGCCCATATCTGTGTCCAGTTACCCATGCTTGATGCATTGCAGCTCTCCCTGAATGTAGCCAGTAAGTACTAAGGCCACAGGCTCTCTGTTCAGCCACTTGGAGAGCTGGATTTACAATTTGTTTATGCTTGTCAGAGCTATATTAAAAACAAACCCCTCTCCAAACTGACCAGCTGCATTTTTCAGTAATTTCCTTTGGCTCTGTCAAAGTCTGACTGAATTTTCCTAGCGCTTGGTAACATGTATAACACCTTTCCTGTTCAACACAAACAGGATTAAGCAAGGAGAGGGCAAGAGGGTATGATCTTTGCTTCTATTGTAAACCTTTTGGAGATGGTTATTGGCTCTAATCAAGAAACACTGTGGCTGTATACAATCTCAGATTGGTTTTGCATTCAGCGATGCAACAATTTCAATTCACTGCTTTAGGCTATATGGCACTTTGTTGTAGCGATCTGAGGAATGTTGCATTATACTGAACTGATTGTTCAAAAGTGTAAACTTCCACCTCTGAGCAAAACATCTCCTTTTGCTTATACCTAGTATTAAATGAGTTTGTGTCAGTATTTTTGAAGGATGTCATCTAAAAGATCTAATTCCCCAATGTGCTCAAGTTGCTGGATTGTCAGTGCTCAGCTGCTGAACTTCTCTTGATATCATTTCTGTGCCCAAATAAAAGATTTATTTTCAAATTTGTTGGTCCAATTTGGAGAAGAAAATGACTGTGTAATATTCCTATATGAAACAAACATAGCTCTGTTGATAATAAAGATGATGAGATAGTACAGATCTGTACTATTAGATAGCACTGGCACTGTGGAAAAGCAGAGAGCTGTTAGTAGGGAGAAAGCTTACTGAATAAGCTTTATTAGGGAATATTTAATTGAAAATACTAATTTACCACACAAATGCAAATAAACTACAGCTTTTTAAAAGAAAATAGTTACTTTCCCTTTTAAAAGAAAATCAAATTGCTTTGATAATAAAATCTTATCAGCAAAGTTGATGAAGTTAGATTCTGAAGTATGAACATGCAGTTAGTATGTACAAGAATTCCATCACTTCAGTTTGCAGTGCTTTTTCAAGTTTATTTTCCGTGGAAACACTGGAAGGTGATCTTGAGGAACAACTGTAGTATGATGCCCTAACACAGTTTGGGTTTTTCCCTAATACTGACTTTAGACACATGTGTGGATGTTTTTTCCTCATAAGAGCAGATTTCCCCTCATCTGTCAGTGAAATTGTAACGTGCTTTATTGTGAAGCTTATAATAGAAGCTTTGATTAGCACTTCTTCACAAATCTAGAGGGGTTGTTTTACCCACAGACTATTTACTTGGCTTGCATGTTTTCTATCAGCATCACCAAACTTCTGCAGCAGACATGTTTTCTGCTTTGGTAGTCTTTGGGTTGCGTTCACTGGTTCAGTCGACAGTACTTTCTGTTCTGCCATGCCAGCTTTGTCAAAGTTAGTCATTGCCCTCTAAAAGACCAAGGTTCTTACCAGTGTGTAGTTACAACTGGAATTGTAGAAATGTTCATATTGTAAATTACAGTAAGATGCAGGTTACAGTGCAGGCAAAATGTAATTTTTCACAATGTGATGTTTCTATTAAAGGCTTTTTTATTATTAGTAGAAGGGTTGGCATTTGTGTGGACCAATCTGCAGTGTCATTTTAAAACCTATCTTTCATCTTAGAATTTTCATGAGTATACATCAAATCACACATTTTGATGTATATTTGTCAGTGAAATTTGGGTGAAAACTATATACAGTCATTTTTGTATTTTTTTCTATGTTGTGAAGAATAAAATTGTAATTTTATAAGTCTGATTCACTAAGATTATTATAAGTTAAATGTATTTTTTGTATATTTAGGAATCTGGTATTATCTGGAGCTCTGAAAGATTAAGGATAGACTTTTTATGCATGGTTGGAAGATTTCTACTTGATAATGCAGTGAAATGGTTTGTATGCTAAAATACTAGTCTGTGTTGTTGCCTTGTGAAATTGATTCTGTGCTCTCTGCCTGGATTTGGCCTACTGATCAGTGATACTAATTGCTATAATCCAAATAAAGTAATTCTGAACAAAATATGTTGTTTTGTTACTGTTTAAAGAACAAAAGCAGGTACTTATAAATGTGAAATTAGGGCTGTATTTTTATTCATTTGTATATAATGTGTACCTTGCAGTTTACAAGATTTTTTTGGTATACATAACTTTTGAGCTCAAACAAAAGAATTAAGCAACCGGTACAAATGCTCTGCTCTTCACTTTTAAAAGACTATTCATAACAATGTGTTAACTGACTGTTAACATCCAAACTTACTTCCTCAAGGATCCTCAGTAGAATGCAGACTCTTTGTTCTCCTGTTATTTGTACTCTAGATGGTGATGGTTTTCTACAAAAACAAAATTATTTGAGTATTATGAATATACTGGAATGCTTAACTAATGCAACAGAATACTTCAGAGTTCATTTACTAAATATACTATGTCTGCTACCACGGCAACGTTCTTAGTATTTTTAACACTTCCTGAGAGAGATTTAAATACTGTGTCTAGATGCCATTAATTCTCATAAATAACAAGTTATAATCCTCTAATAGGAACTGGGGAGTAGTTGCAGAGTGAGTGCTGTTATTCTAGGCATATGCTTGTCATAAGATTGCACAACTACAGTGATTTTCTTGTTTGATTGCAGACGGGATGAAAAAATGTTGTCATGCCCAGCATGAGCACATGTCCTACGCATGATAGCTGTGATAGCACTACTGTGTAATTAAAAACTTGTACTTGAAATGTTAAGCTGTGAAGAGTGGTGCTGAGCTCCATTTGTGCCTTAGAATAACTTATTTCTGGTTATTTGTGTTTCCTTCTTGCATTTTGAAAACAGTATGTGTGGAAACAATTTTAGTTACCTAGAGCAACCTTAAAAAGTCTGAAAAGCATAAGGATTCTGTGTTTGTATGCTAATTAATTTCACAGTAGTATTTAAGTCTCATCTTAAAGCATTGGCAGTTCTTGACAAAAGACTTGAAGAATCTGTGCTGGTGTGCTGAGTATAAAATACAAATGTGTGAATATCTGTATGATTCAGTTTCATTTGTTATGGACCAAGCATTTCTGCAGTTGGGATTCATTTGATTCAAGCCACATGATTGCCTGGAACTTCCATTCAGTATCCAGTAGCTTTTAAATTCTGCTTCTCATCTCCTAAACAAATACTCTTCCACACTTGTCAGAAGACTTCTAAGTTTAAGACTTCTAAGATTACAGTGAGAGAATTAATAAAGATTCTGTAGTGGTTTCTGAAGGCTACCTTAAGGCGGTTGGAATTAAAAATGTGAATGGAAAACTTGAAACTCCTTTAATCCTGTTGGTCACTGATTTCTAGAATAATACTTTCCTTTACAGATGTGAAAGACCTTTAAGCTCTTCTTACATCTTCAGAAATTAGCTGGGTGTTAGTATTGTCAGAGATGTGCTTTTCTTTGATGTGCTGATATTTATAATGTGCTAATATTAGGGGACGAGATGTTACTGTCATACCTTAATTTTTCTAGTGTTTTAAGTAGATGCGTATTATTTCAATCTTCCACTGTAAAAGCATAATTCACAATATTTAGAAACACTTCCATATCTAGTTATCCTTGCACAAACTCTTGTGTCACAACAAACTGCCTCTCTAGATTTGATTAATTCTGTATAGTTTGTACATAAACATTTTACATTGCCTGGTACTACAGGAGGATGTTATTGGGAAATTCATTAGTGGAAGCTTTTGCAGAGGCTTACTCAGCTAAATTATGAACACTGAATTGCATTTTGTTCTGTCTTTTTGACTCCTGCTTCAGACAGTCTGCACAATCCTTCTGCAAACCATCTGTTATCACTTAAAAGTGTAATCACTTACAAGTGTACATTAAAAACTTTAACACTGACATTTTCTAGTTTGAACACTTGAACTTGCAGAATCATCTTTGCTGTGTAATCTACATTCAGCTTCTTGGGCACTACAATGAGTTAGTCTTACTCTAAGAACAGTGAGTGATAACCTGAAGAATACATATAGGCATTTCAGGTATCTTTAAAATTAGTTTTAAGTTGATGTCAATTTAAAGGTCAGCCCTTTGTTTCTTCTGCGTCTAGCCTGCCTGTGAAAAATTCAGTTGAGAGGATGTAGGAAGTTGAAGGCCCTCCATTCAGCCCAATACTAGGTTCCTTTTATGAAATCAGTTTGCCTTTTAGTTAAAGGTTTTTTTCAGATAAAATACCACCTCTTCACTTACTGGATAAGAAAAAGATACTGAGTGCTGATCTTCTCTACTAAATGACAGTCGATAAAAAGATGAGATGGAAGAAGAGGAGAGGTAATGGAGGATACAGAGCTACCACTGCGCTTTCCAGAGCATATCTGGGTTTTGACAAAACATGAAACTTGCTTCCTTTTTTCCCTTGGTATCCAGTAGTTGATTTGGTGAGGTGGGGGGTATTGTTTGGTTTGGGGTTTTTTGGTTTTGGTGTGTCTTTTAAAGGCAGAATAACAGCACTTAATGGAAATGCTGCAGTGTTTTGTCTGGTGTGCTGATGACATGAAGTCCCTTTCATTCTCTACCAGGTGTTTATTACATGATTATGGGGAGCTGGATGCACTGGCTTAGGTGCTCTGTTTAAATCCTCTGTTCCTCTGAATAAACTACTGGGAAAGTTACTGGTCTGAGTATTAAATGTGTTTCCTTACTCAGCTTTTTGGTGCAATTTAAATTAAGTAAACAAAGCACTTTAACCGTTCTGAATTTAGCAGAGTGGAACAGGGGGGAAAGCTTTCTTCTATCAGCAAGAAAATGGATGTGAAATTGGAAGTAAGACATTATGAGTTAGTATATTTCTGGAGTGACTGGAAAGTAGCAGTTGATATTGTCAAAGCCCTACCAGATGTGAACTGTGCAGTGTGAAAGTTTTTAATTTTTCTTCAAAAAGTACTGTCAAATCAAAGGCTATGTGGAAGCCTGCTCTAGGCATACAGGTGTGTACAAACATGGGGCAGATGTAAGCATTCATGGGCCAGTGTGCTCCAGTTTCCTGGTGGTACGGGACTGCAGATCAGGCCATAGCTTGCCAGATTTTTAAGAAATAAATTGCTGGTGGAAGAATGTGAAACTACTATATACTACTAGTGTTAAGCATATGATTTAAGTGTTTTAAACTGATACTTGTTAATGTAATAAACTACCATTCGAGTCCTGTTATATATAAATGAATAGAATAAATGTACTGTACAATGTGTTATATGCCCATTGAAGTTTTGTAATTCAGAATAACTTTTCAATAAAAAAAAGTCTGGTTTTGTATATTTTTATTCAAGCCTGTCTTTCTCATGCAAATAGGGTAGGCAATATTGCTGATTGGGACTACAGTCACTAAAAGTACTAGCCAGATTTGAAAGAAAGTGTAAGTCTTGGAAATTCCTGAAACTTGTGTCAGTGCTTGGTTTCAGACTGTCTACAGCATGTGCTGATCTCATGTCAGAGTAAATAAGGAGGAAGGTAGACACAGAAAATAAGGTGAAAACCTTGGAGACTAGGTTTTGCTAGTCTTGTGGACAGAATAACACTTTTCCATACACCCTTTTGTGGTTCCCCACATAATTAGGATGCTATCAGTCCAGTATTTTCAGTGTAAATTTGATGGGCAAAACCATCTGACTCTGGGCCCCTTTTTCAGATGCCCTGAAGCTAGGCTTCCTGGTTATAGAAGTTGATGAGTTGCTCGTCTGCTTAGTGCTACAAGGCTTATCACACACTTGCCTTTTAGGCTTGTATGACCTTAATTATTGGTGCCCCTTAACTATATGTGCTTGTACTGCAAATTAGTAATTTTGTAAGTGGAATTTAAAGGACTGAACCTCACAACAGCTTGTGTAAAGGTATTTGATAATCTATTTTAAAACTATTGCTTATGTGCCAAACGCATAATTGTTCTGCTTTGAGCTTCATACAGGCTACATGAGTTCATGCAGAACAATTATTTAAGTTGTGCTAACATTGCTTTGATATTATCCATAGGTGAGCTAGCAAGGCTGAATACTGAGTAAGTATATATAGGCTGCAGTTAACAAATGAGCTGCTATGTTCACAGTCTTTGTAAAGAACGTAAATCCTTGGCTACTTTTTTCTTAATGTCGGGGTTATGTTAAATTTTTGTGAATGACCACATGAGTTATTTGCATTATGGTGACTTTCATAATGTAGTCCTGTATTACATATGTACATATGCATGTGTTGCAGATGTGCATCCCAGGTCTAGCTTGTCCTAAACAGCATAGGAATAAAGATACTTTTAGTTCTGTATTTGGGGTGAAATGTGGCTGCTGCTGTGAAAAAGCTGATAAACCTGGTTCAGTAAGCACCTTGTCTTGCTAGGCTTCTGTGTATCCCGAAAAACCAAGAAGTCAGTGATTGATCAGGTTGTTTTGGGTTGGACTTTATTTTTTAAATGGTTGTGCATTTGTGTTTTCATAGTTTTCTACTCATTGGTTCTATTCCTTGTGAATCATCAGATTATTGGGGGAGGGGGGAAGCAATAGAATATATAATGGTAGCTTGTTTAGTTTCAGTATTTCATGCCTCCAAGTTGGATTAATCTTTCAGCTCTGGGTTTCAGAGGGCTGCTCTGGTCTATGCGAAGATAGTGAGAGGACCAAAAATCTGTTTTATAAAAGCTTCAGTAATTTAGGGAATATAGATACTTGAGAGTTCTGGATTTAATACTTGCGTTAATCTTGTGCATAAAGGCCATGAAAAATGAAAGTTGACACGTGTTCTGAGGTCACTATCTAGATGTCATTCCTTGTTTTAAGTAAATAATGCAAAGAAAGAATGCTAATGTTTGTCTGCTGCACCTGTTGTAATAATAATAAAGTAAAAAATGTTTTGATACAGATTTATGAGGCTACAGCTGAAATTAGAATTTGTGTGGACTGTTTGTGTGTTAAAGAACTTTAGATCTGTGCTTCGCTTAGCGCTCTGACTATACATGTTGTTTCTCTCATGGCTTCCTGAAGGATATTGTGGAGTTGGTATCATTCTAGTAACTTTGTGCTAGCATTCTCTAAATCTTTTATGTGTCTACTTCCATTTAGGTATTATTTTAACCAGATAAATACTTTTTGAAAAAGAGAGAAGGCCAAAGAGGCAGGGTTCAATTTTAATCCAGAATTTTATTAAATTATGATTGAAGCTACCTAACGGAATGTTGCGTGCCACACACCCCCACACCCCCCCCATCTTGTATGATTGGGTGAATAGTATTTGGGAAGGCTAAGCTAGAGTGGAAGGTGGAACACTGGCCTTTCTGGGTAAGGAATTGTAAATTTTTACATTTTATAGGTTAGATTACAAAGAGTACTTGTATTGAGTAAGGTTGTAGTTTGTAAATAGTCATGTTGGGACTGAGATATAGAAGCTCCTCACTTTTATAGTTATTCTTCAGGTATTTAAGTTATGAAAGGGTAACTGCTATCTATGTAATTTACTAACAGAGAATAATTGCCTGAATGTTCTTATAATAAATACTAGACGTTTTTAAATAACTTTATAGCCACCCAGGATATTCTGTTATTTTGCTTTCTTGCGTAACTGTTTTGGGTGAGACAAACATAGTTCCTTATCTGCCATTTATAATCGGGTTTCTGAATTAGAACGAGGAGCCAGGGCTTAGAGAAACTGTCTTAGAATGAAAGCTGTAGGTAAACTGTCCATGTTACAATCTGTATCCTTAGTATTACAATATCGTACTAGTTACCTTTCTTCTGAGATATGAGATCCAGTAATATGATCACCTAAAAGCAAGCACTAATTTTAAGACTTTTAGTATCATCTCTGTTGTAGCCCTATATATCCTCATTGTGTGAAGTGCCTGATTATTTGGCACTACTCTTGCTTCTAATACAGCATCCTTATTGTTTTCACAAGTTACAGATTTCTTGCAGAATCTCTTCTAACTGCTCCTTTACCTTTCTTTAAGCTTGCTACCTCAGCAAGGATGATGTGTTTTTTCCCCTCTATGCATTTTTAAAGAAAAACAACTTTGATGTCTTCAACTTTAGATCAATTATTGTAATGTTAGAAAAAAACTATTCATACGTCAGACAAAATGACATCGTGAAAAGAAACATAAATGCTACTCTAGAATTGAAACTACTGGATTCTGGTACGTGTATATGTAAACTTTCTGAAGAATGGGATATAGCTTACTGTACGTTGGAATCCTGCCTTGGATTCAGGTTTCCAGAGGCTATCATCACGCAAAAGCTAAATAAGACCGGACTTACTCCTAGCAGTGAAACATAAGAGCCATAATATTATTTGTCCCATTACCTGAGTAATGCTTTGTTGATATCTAGAACTAAATGTAGTAAGATGTCGATGTTGGATTTGGAATGTGCCTTGTTCTTACACATACCTACTTAGTCATTTTCTGTCAAGCAGAATTAATTTTAAACATTAAGATGCTGCAGGTCATCTTTCTCCCTTTACTTGTTTTTGCAGTTGCACATTTTTGTGAAGAAGTGAGATCTTTCTGCTGTCTTTGAGAGAACTCCAAAATGGGACTCTGTGTACAAAACTTGTCCCAATTTACGACTCACTAAAGAATCATTTCACTGTCTTTATACCTAGAGTTCAGGCATTGTGCATCCAGAGTAGCCAACCACAGAATTCTTGAGTTTTGTTCTACTCTAGTGTATGGGTAGTGACAGCATTGTATATACCAAGAAAAGATAAATTCCAACTGAAAGACAGTAATATTTGTATATAAAAATGTCTCCACGTGGAAGGGGAACTGTGCAGTCTTGATCAACTCCAATATGTAGCATCTGGCAGGAAAATGCCACATAAGTGAGCACCACTGTAATAGTTTCATGCATTTTTTTAGTGAAAATTGTTAACTGTATGCCTGGTAAGTTACAGATGCTCTCTGTCAACAGCTGCCAAAAATTCAGCGTATGATTTTACAGACCTTCACTGAAATGCAGAAGAGCCTAAATTGATGTAGTTCGTTGAGTTACTTGGAAGTGTAAAGGACAGGCTTGTGTTTGGAAGGTTATCTGTTTTTTCCAGCTGTATCCACCAAAGGTACCTCTCTACAAACCTTGCCTTATCTCTGTCCCTTGACAACCACAGCTTCAGCACCACTACTACTAAGGGCTACTGCTGAGCAGGGATTTTCAATGTTTGGACAAACATGTAGACAATTATCAATTTCAGGTACTTAAGTTATATGATTTGACTGTTTTTACTAAAACATGATACAGAACATCAAGCGATAATATTGTTCTGAGTACATAGGATGCTTACTTTTGAAACACTGTAAATCATTAATTGGTTAACTCGCATCTGCAGCAAGACTGGATCATTTAAAGTCCATTGTAGAGTCTGGTGTTTGAAACTTATGGGGAACTGCTGTGGTACCCTCTCTGTGCCCCCGGCCAGTGTGGCTAACCAGGTCAGGGCATATAGTCCAGTGAGGCTGTGGCAGTGTAAGATGAAGACGTGGGCTGTAGTTACAGTGGTTGGAAAAAAAACCAAAAAAACCCAACAAACTAAAAGCCTGTGTTCCTATTTCAGCCTTAATTACTGTCTTAGTAGTAGGTCCAGGTTGGGAGAGGTTTCTTGGGAGCTTTACCTTCCTCTGCTCACCGGTGTCCTGGCCACAGGTGCTTACTGCTGCCGCTTCCGTCCCCTTGAGCAGGAGGCGGTTTCCCTTTCCCCCTCCCTCGGGGGAGAGCTACCACCCAGGAGCCCGCAGCCTGAAGGTGAGGCAGGGCAGGGAGACAACCCCGTTTGCCTCCCGTCTCGGCGGGACTGGCGGTCGGGGCGATCCCTGGGGAAGCGCCTCAGCGAGGCCGCCGAGGCGGCGCCTGAGGGAGCGCGCGCTCGGGAGGCGCCAACGGCCGGCGCGGGGCGCCGAAGGAGTTAACGGCCGTTCCGCCGC
>NW_020799107.1:26264871-26267306 GCF_003259725.1 Athene cunicularia | reverse complement strand
AGACCCCGGCGCTGGGGGACACCCGGCTGCTCCGGAGACTTTGGGGGCGTTTGCGAGTTTTGCCTTTTTTCTTTTTTTCTTTTTTTTTTTTTCCCCTCCCCTGCTGACTTTTTGGTTTTTCTCCCAGCTGCTCATCCCCTGTGGTGGGGAGACCCTTGCACCTGCTTGGCAGTTGTCCCCTCGCCCGCTGCCCCTTCCCTCAGGGCATGTCCCGGTCCAACAGCGTAAGCCCCCCGGGCTTCGGCCCCGCGCCCTGGGCAGGCACCGAGCAGCACCGCTCGGCCTGGGGTGAAGCGGAGGCTCGGGCCAATGGCTACTCCTACCCGCCGCCTCCCAACAGGTCTTCGGGCAAGAAGGCCTCCCGCATGTCGAGCAGGTGGAGGAGTGAGGAAGACTACGAGCCCCAGGCGAACCGGAGCCGTGGGGAGAGTGGCTGCAGGATGATGAGCTTTAGGTCCAAATCTGCCTGGCAGGAGCACGGTGACGACAGCCGACGTCACCGGTCCCGCCACCCGCCCGGCGGTGATTCCCCCGCTGCCCCCAACAATGCCAGCCCCCGGCAGCTGGGGGAGCAGGGGGAGGTACGGCCACGGTCTGTGGAGCTGGGGCTGGAGGAGAGACGCATCAAGGCCAAGATTGAGGAGCTGGAGGAGGAGGACGGGGACGAGGGGGACTCCGAGGCGGCCTTCTCCATGGGCAGCTGTTGCAGCAGCCTGCTGCAAATCTTCAGGTCCAAGAAGTTCCAGTCGGAGAAACTGGAGCGCCTCTATCAACGCTACTTCTTCCGGCTCAACCAGAGCAGCCTCACCATGCTCATGGCCGTGCTGGTGCTGGTCTGCATGGTCATGCTGATCTTCCATGCCGCGCACGGCCACTATGAGGTATCCTACGTCGTGGTGCTCTCTCTGGCCATCCTGCTGATGGTGGTGCTGTGCATGGTGTGCAACCGCAACGACTTCCACCAGGACCACATGTGGTTGGCGTGCTACTCCGTCATCCTGGTGATCCTGGCAGTGCAAGTGGTAGGGGTTCTGCTGGTCTGGCCCAGGAGTGCCTCGGAGGGCATCTGGTGGACCGTCTTCTTTATCTACAGCATCTACACGCTGCTGCCGGTGCGGATGAGGGCCGCGGTCATCAGCGGGGTGGTGCTCTCCGCCATCCACCTGGCCGTCTCCCTCAAGATCAACGCGGAGGATAAGTTCCTCCTGAAGCAGGTAGGCGAGCCCTGAGCGGTTCGGGTGTGTGCTCGGCAGCCCCCACCTGCCCGCTGCCTTGAAGGGTGAGGAAAGTGGGGTTGTCAGACTTCCACAGGCCTGCCCGATGCTGGAAGGCTGATGGGGCTTTCTGTCGAACCTCTTGGTTATCTGCCACGAGATGGGATGTTGTACAACGTGGTGGCTAGCCTGTAATCTTGCTTCTTTTATACCTGGGATATTTTGTCATTGCTGCTTTTCATTAAGGCTCTACATGTTTAAGAAATGTGCCTTACTGGTTTCCCTTGACCGCTTGCTCCAGTGCTGTCAGCCAGCCCTGCTAATGCCCTTCACTTGTGTTTAATGTAAACAGCTCTGTGCTAAGCACACCTGTGGAACGGTATCCGCGCGTGCTGCCGTGTTACTGAGAAATATGTGGAAAGTCTTGACGTTTTTATCAGCTAGAGGTTATCCTCGTGTGTCACTCTCGAGTCTGGGTTCGGTGTCAGCGCAGTGCTTGCTGAGGCATTGGAGAGCATGCTCCGTGGGAATGTGGAGTAAGCTTTTGGTGTAGCAGGAAGGCGTTTTGCTCTGAGATGTGCTGGAAATACCTACAGTGAAGAAGCCCAGGGATCATATACAGCCAGAAAAAAAAAAGTTTTATAAAAAAGTATAAGTGCAGATTATTATTTAGCTGTGATATCATGTTTAACTGGAGCAGTTCAGTTCACGGGAACAATAAGTCTATTATTGAATGCATTACAGTGCAATTTTTAATTACCATATCTGTATAAACAATGGCAATACAAGGCGCCACTCTACTTTTCAAAGGAAGCAAGCAGCCTTGGGGCTCATGTGCTTTAAGCTTACCAGACACCTTGGGAATCGGGAAGCCACTGACTTAAAACGTTGTAACTATGTGGTAATCGTCAGCCTTCTGATGGACTCTGCATAAGGATGAGCCGGTCACAGAGTCAGCCCTGATGCTTATGTGTAACTGGGGATTGTTTACTAAAATCAGGTGTTTGGTAGCTTTACAGCCCTGTCACATAATACAAAATAAAGACTTGCTCTTGTAGTACCTGCCTTGAGTCTCACTTCATAGTTGTTTTGAGTTCCACCTATTGCAGTGTCAGGATAAGTTGTAGGGTTTAAATAAAACTTACGTAGGATGGGGCTGTTGCTGTTCTGCTCTACAAAATAGCCCATGAAATTACTCTTTTGAACAGCCCCCCCCCCCCC
>NW_020799107.1:26256740-26264821 GCF_003259725.1 Athene cunicularia | reverse complement strand
CCCCCCCCATCAAGCCTGCTCAGACAGTTTCTGGCTTTGTTCTTAGTTTGTTACAGATATTTTTATAAACTGTACATGGCATATTTTTCTTATGCTTGATATAAATGGCTTTTTGTGCATTTCCAGCAGACCATACACTGTGAGCAGGACAGTTGCTGTTTTTCTGCTTGACTTGGAAAAGTTTGCTAATGGCCTCAGCTCTTCCTCACTGGGGCTCTGGTCCTGCAAAGCCTTGTGTGTGCTCTTAATTCTATAAACCGAGACTTGTCCTATTGAATTCAGTGTATTTGGAGACAATATTCTTGCATGTGAAGGCAAAGCTCATAATCATTATGGCCAGACGACTTAGCAGTCTGTTATGAGCAAAGTTGAACTTGGATTATACTAACAAGTGCATAAAATATCATTATATTGGAAAGTGTTGGTAAATATTTTAATGGGAAAGAACTAAATCACGAAGGCAAATGATTGACTCCCCTAGTAGAGAATTTTGGATAATTACAGCTCCCTCCCTTTCCAAATGCAGATGCAGCAGGGTTATTTGTAAGAGGTTGGGCTTGTGTATAAATGTGCACTTGCTGAAGGTAAAAGTTTAAGCGGTAGGTGATGGTACAGTATGTACAGATGTGTGCATTATACAGTTGCTTTCCTTTTCATGCTAGTGCTGGGTTTTCTTGCAGTTTGACAATAAATGTTTGGTTAATGAGAAATGTCTTAGGAGTACTCTCACTTTGTTTTCAAAGGCAGAGTGTCTCTCCATATTGCCTGTTTATTTTTCCTACTAACACCAAATGCCGGTCTCTATCTTGCTGCGGTCTACGTTGGCGTAGCTCTGGCTGAATTCAGTGGGGTTGTACAAGGCCAAGAATCAGATTGGTTGCACGTTTGCGTATGAACATGAGCTGCTATCTCTGGCTGTCTGATAGAAAAATCTGTTTCTGCCGAGCACATTGCCTCACAGCTATTAACAGGCCTTCCTCACTGGGGCTGTATCTCGTTGCCATGGAAATCTGTTGTGTTCAGCTCTGCCCCACTGATGGACTCAAGCCCTGTTTTCCCCCTTGAGACTAACAGGGGCAAAGGTAGACGAAGACCAGATAAATCGAGAAGAGGGGGTTAAGTTGTTTTCAGTGACTTCATGCTGGCAGTCACATCAGCCTGGGTTTTGTGGAGCAAGAGTGGATGTGAATGCATTTGTGACTGTGTGATCAGATGGTTCTTTATCTACAGCAGTCACAGAAGAAAGGCTGGTTAGGATGTGCATCCCCTTTCCTCTCTTTTTCATGGCATTTTTAACCATAATACTTAAGTGAGTTCTTCTTTGTGTGGCCTTTTTTCTTTTAATCTTCTCCCAGTTGTTTCCAAGCCAGGAAGAAAATCATACACTCTTGTTATGATCCACTAACATTCAAAGCTGGGTGACTCTTGTATAGACTCCTGAACACTTTTATGAGGCTCGGGAGCCTGCTAAAAACTTTACTGCTTTTTTTTCACAAGAGAGTGAAATTCTTAGTTGTAGGTCCCTTTTGGGAGAAAGGATTTTCTTGCTGGAAGATTTGTTGGATTTTCTTGCTGAGGATGCATGATTTAATTGTTTGAATTACCTTCTATCACTACTGGACTTACTGGACTTCTCTGTCACCAAACTCTCTGGTCCGAGGCTATGCTAGTCAGGCTTCATGAAAGGGTTAAGGCAGCCTGCCCTTTCTGAATCGGTAAGGTGACAGGCATAAAGGTAGTTATGATTGTACGGTCTTAACTGAGCTCCTTTTCTAATAATTTTTTGGGGATCACTGGACTTTGAAAGTAGACTCTGACTTCTCTTTGCTACCTGGAGAAGTCTGGGGTCTGTCTTTCAAAAGAGTGCCCTAAGCACCCCTAGCTTTAAAAGCAGCAGGTATACTGGGTACCTCTGCGAATCTTACCAGATAGAGGCAATGATCTTGGCTTCTTGAGCTGATGTTTGATTGGAACAAAAATATGCTAATTAATACAAATTATTGCATTATATTCAGAAGTTATCCAGTGCTGGGGGAGGGGAGAAAAATCGTGTGTTTGAGAATTCACTCACATCCAACGACTGCTGCTGGAAGCAGAGCACGTTAAATGTATGACACTCCGCCAGCTACAAATCTTGATTGCTTAAAGGGTTTTTTTTGTGTACCTATGATCAATTAATTCTGGAGGCACTGCTTTCGGATTTAGTGGGGAAGGGATGACTGTATTTGTCTTCAGGTTTGTGTCCTTGTGTTATTCTGGGACAGTTTGGATTACAAATGTATTTCAGGGCACATAAGTCTGTCTTCTCTCTTTGTATATGTAGTGTATCTCTTTTTAGGCCAGCCTTTTCCATGTGTTGGTTGTTATGTGCTTTTGGGCTCTGAAAACCTATTCAACTCCAGGATTCATATAAGAAGTACTTTACATGTGAATGAGTCTATCTAAAACTTAACTGAGAAAGAAATATACTGTTTATCAATAAACTGTCTTGCGTTCACAACAAAGATGTTACTGAGATTTATTTTACATTCCGGTAGAAACAAACTACCTAGCTTGTACATAAACTTGTGCAGACAAATGGGAAGAACTTGCGGTGTATGGGTTGCAGATGCTTAACTGAAGTCATGTGAGTAGACCAGCTGCCCTCAGTGCAGATAGTCTTGAGTAAGCACTGGCATTTTTGTAAGACTAGGGGCTAAGGGACAGGGAATTTCACAACAGAGTTTATTGGTCTGTGAATCAGACTTAAAAAGGGATGGGGATTGTGTGTGGGAGTGGGTGGGGGGACCAGGGGTAAGGGATAAGAATGCCATACACAAACATCAAACAAACCAGTGAACTGAGGTTAGATTTATTCCTGTTTCCCCATCCAAACCTGTTCTATTGTAACTTTTTGAGGTTCCTTGTTCAAGAATACAGTTAAGCCTTTGTAGTTTATTAACTTGGTGTGAGTGGGTGACTGTTAAGGTACCTCAAAAACACAAGACTGGTAAAGATGAATACTGGGGTTTTTTGTCCTGTCTGTAACCTCATTGAAAGAGAAACTGAAATGCTCTGATCTTTCATCCCCAAATACTACTGCAAACCTTATGCAAAGGATCTCTTATAGTGCAGTTCTGAACAGCTGCCCCAAAGGATCTCTTATAGTGCAGTTCTGAACAGCTGCCCCAAAGGATCTCTTATAGTGCAGTTCTGAACAGCTGCCCCAGCACATGGCTCTTGTTTATAGCACTCTGATTCAAGGCTCCTGACGTTGAACTCATTCTTCCTCGGCCCCTTTCCATACGCTTCCATCATAATAACATTACATTAGTACTTCTCATCCTTCAGTTCTGAGAACTGTGTATGTGTTGGCCTTTCTCCTTCTCAGTCCATGTCAGTAGTACATGATTGATCTGCAGCTGCATGGGAGCTCTCTCGAAACTGTAGCATTTCAGTTTAACCATTTCTAGGAAGACATTGGTATGAAAATATGTGCATATTTTTCCTTTCCCTAAATAAACTGTCACTTCAGCAGGGCTAGAACCAACTTCTTACTGTAATAGGATATTAACTTGATTCTTGTGGATATCTTATAGCATCTCATAAAGATGATTTTTAGATGCAATTTTAATGGCATTCAACAAGAAGCTGGTCACATAGCAGAAGAACTAGTACTGGGTGTTCCATCTCAGCCTTAGTATATCTAAGTATGCTTAAGATATGCAGGTGATGACTGATTTCAAGACTAACAGATTCTCAGAAGTGTGTTACTGAAGTCACTGCATTGCACTTTCATTGTCTTAGAGTGGCCTTTATTCATAAAGGAGAGATGAGCTATCTGAAATGCAGGCAGATCTGTGTCTCATTTTTCTTATGGCTCTTTGCTGCCTGTTTTACTTTTGTCCACCTGGAAAATAAATTTGACTAATGTTCATTTAGGATGTGATTTTTAAGGCACTTGGCCTCATGGGGCCAGATACCATGTGCCTCAAACAGCACTTAATGTCCTGTTCTGCATAAACATTGGTATCAGTAGAGCTTTCATACAGTTAGATGTGCTCCAGCACTGCGAACAACTGAAGAATCTGCCTGAGCAGCAGTTTGTCTGAAGTTCATGATTTCAGGCTTTTGTTCAGGGAAATTTTGAAATTCATGATTTGCAGGCTTTTGTTCAGGGAAAAAAATGGCAACCTGAAATATTCAGTAACTGTTGCATTTGATAGTTGCCTCCCTAGTGTAATTCTGTAACAGAGGTAATTAATTAAATCCCTGAGGTATTGTATATCAATTAGTCCTTAGTAGGAATATTGTCTGTATCTCTTGGGAATGCATGTGTTGCTTGAGGTTTACAAAGGCATACCTGTTTTTCTTATCTCCTAAATTGCCCTATGATCCTGCCACCTCCTAACCTCCCCACCTTGGTTTATCCTACTTCCCACCACCCTGCATTAGTTTGATATTTCACTGTAATGTTCACTGATATCAAAAACTGTTCATGTAACAGTGTTTGAGTGCTGTGTGTCTAATTTCTCTGCGTTCCTGGATTCTTAATAGGTTCGTTGTCTCAGTAAACTGACCCATTTGACTAATTTCTCTCAGACTTGCGGTAGCAATTGCAGTCTTATAGCTGGCATGGATCTTTGTGAATTGAACATGAAACCTGATGGCAATGATTTAGGTCCGTTGCTTTGCCAAATACACTAATTCTAGCAAAAGGCTTGTCCTTCTAGGCTTTTTTATGACACCTTTGAAAAAGCAGGGTGTATTAGTTCTGTTTCTTTCTGGAGAGGTGAAGGTATTTTCACAGAATGTTGGGATTCATCAAGATGCATGAGGCAGAAGGATAGCTTTCCATGTACTAAACTTAGAAGTACACTTGTACTTCACTGACATGTACTTCAGTGTCCTGGGCTCGATAGCTTGCTTTGACACCACTGTGATCCATGTACTCACTTAGAAACCCATCCAAGGCAGGACATCTTATTTAAATGGTCTTTTGTGATTAACTGCATTCGGATAATTTATAAACCTGAATGGCAGTGGAAACAAAATGCTGATTATCCTAGTGCTAAAGGCTTGCTGGAACTGGTTATGCCCTCTCAGAGCCCAAATTAGCTCAGTGCTTCCTAAATGTCCTTTTGCTCTGAGTTTGCTGTTGCTTGGACAGCACTGCCAAGGTCTGGGGTGGAAGAGGACTGGGACTCTGCCCCGCTGGAATGTGAACTTTGGGCACTCCAATTTGTGTTTGATTAGCTAATCTTTCAGTCATGCACCATAGATCCCTCACAGTCTTTTAAGAAAATTGGAACAATTGCTAACTTTTTGGCCATTGCAGTAGTTGGAATAATTATAGTCTTTTGGGAATAGTTGGTTTAGTCTTCGTATTTTTGATACTGGATATTACTCTCATTTTCTAATCGAACTAAAAGAACTTTCCTTCTATCCTGATAGAAGATGCAGTGAAAATCTCCAGCAGTAGCTGAAACACAGAGGTAAATATTAAAATTATTTTGACAGCAGCTTCCATGTGTGTGGTAAAGTGGTCCACAAGTAGCTGGTAGTGGCTTCTGAGAACCCATGCTTTGAAAAGTTCTTCTCTTCCTCCTTTTTTTTTTTTTTTTTTTCCTCCAGTGCAGGTGGGTGCGGTTCTGAGAGAATACCTGCCTTTGTTTGGGGAGGTAGAAGACAAGGCTCCAAGTTTTGCTAGCCTTGGGCAAGCTTTATCTTCCCGTCTACTTTATACTGTAGAATTTACATGGCACCTTGCAGAGGTACCCAGAAATGTAGTGCGGAAGGAGCTGGAGTGCACCAGAATCTCCGCAGAGCCTCACAGCTGCTATGTGATTTCATGATGTGCTACATGATTTCATGATGTGGTACATGGGTTTTTTTCATGGCCCAGAGGGGTAGAACAGTGACAAAGTGTTTGCAAGGAATGTGAAGATTCACAGCTTCTGGGAAGTGGGTGGGGTTCCTGTATAACTGCTGTGTGACTTTTTCATCTCCTGCGAGTCCTGTGTTTTGATGTGGTATATTCTCAATGTTAGTTCCTTCCCTCCTTCTGAAGTCTAGCCTAGTGATCTGAGCTTGTGATATCTTGCATCCAAGGGATGCTCTTTCTTCTCTTTGTTTTGACATTGATGATACTTTTTTAAAAAATTTTTTTTTTCTTTACCTGAGATATATCCTGCTGCTGCCAGAAATTTAATTTGATTTATTATTATGGTGTCCTCAGGCTAGGTAAAAACCCAAGGGGAAATCTCATGTGAATGAAAAAACACAACCCCAAAGATATTGAAAAGGATAATCTAGTTATGAGGGGGTGTGAGAAACAGACAAGACTTTTGGTATTTGTCTCCTGAACTCCAAAATGTTCTCACCTTATCATAGGAAAGCTTGACGTTTCTAGCACTTAATAAGATCACACATGAAATGGCTGTCAGGCCAAGACAAGAGTAAAAATGCTTTTTAGCACCTGCAACTGGACCACTCCCAAGGAAATCTGTACTTGATGTTTTACAATGGTGATAAGTCTTGCCAGCTTTATCACTGTCAGGTACAGGAATGGCATTGTTGGACAGATCTGCGGTAGAATTTAGCATGAGATGGTCTTGTTCTGACACTCAGAGAAATGGACTGAACACAATTTAAAGCTCTGCCTTCTTTCAGCCTTGCATTTGAACAGTCAGGATGCCTTTCTCCCATCAGAAGCCTGGTAGTTAGAAAGGCTTGTGAATGGCTTCAGCCAGACACAGTCAGTTTTGTACCACAAAGATGATGCGTTTACATGGTAAGTTTAAGAATTCATGGACAGCATTGGCATCACCAACAGCATTGCTTCTAGTGCCAGGCTGGCCTTACTGATGCTGAGTAGGATTTTCATTGCAGCATTCAATATAGAAAGTTTCATTGTATTGTCAGACTTCTGCAAATAAAATATCTTGTCCTTTTTTTCTTCATAAGTCACTAATGCAATTGTGATGCATCCTTACTCTCTTCCTCAGACATCAGGAACACAAATCATGTTTGTGTGTTTAAGATGTTAATCTGAACTGTCTCTAGTAATAGCATCAAGCAAATCCAGTGCGTCCTGTATGGTCATCATTTGTGGCTTCCCCTACTTTATAGCAGCAGAAATACCAGAAGATAAGTGTATTTAAAAACATCCTCAGTCCTGCCCCAATTTTGTTTTTGATTGCTCTACCTAGACTGCTTTTTCTGCAGTTTGAGTGATGAGTTTTCAGATGAAATATTAAACTTCCTTTTTTCATGAGAAGTTTTACACAACCATGCAACACCCATAAAAATTTTTACTGTGAATTAGGCCTTTGTGGTACTGCTGTGCTTGGCTACCATCCTCTCTTTTCCTGGGAAACTTTGCTTTTGGGAGGTTGAGTTGGATTAAAGCTGCTCTACAAATTTAACATACACATTCCACGAGTACCAGAATGCATCTTTGCAGACAGTAAACAAAGGACTGTGCTGTTGCAACAGAGGGGAATATAAATGAAGAAAGGTTTGTGTTTTCTTTTTTCTTCTTCCCCCAGACATTAGAAATTTATCTCTCAAAGCAGCAGCTTACGCAAACTGTTTATTCCTTAAATGTGTTTGAAGCTTGTATAAGACATTCTGTCTCACTTCATAGTCAAAAGAAAAGGCTATGACATTGTTTGCAAGAATCTGTCATAAAACACTGCTAATGCAGACAGTTCCCTGGCTGTATTTTCCCCTGCAGAAAAAGTCATGGCTCCTTCCCTTTATTCCCTGCTCTAGACTAAACGCTGCAAGCACTGATCTCTGTGTCCCTCAGACTCTGAAAACTGAATTCTTAGAGCTAGCAATGTGGTAAGGGACTACTCAAATGAGTATTTCTAAAAACAGTAGTTTGCTGGTCAGCCCACAGATGACAGAGCTACTCAGACATGCTTGCTGAGTGATGAACTCTTTCCGTTTGTTGGGAGGTACCCAACAGCAGCTTTGTGTGTATTCTTGCTTAATATGTGGGTATTTATGCACAGAATTGCACAAACAGGTGGACCAAGGGATACGTTATTAATGATGTTGTTTCCAGCTGAATGGGATTTCTTGGGGGGGGGGGG